>NW_027273866.1:3397500-3542500 GCF_046630095.1 Trachinotus anak | reverse complement strand
CAAAACAGAGAGGAAAGGGAAAAACAAAAGGGACTCAGTTAGCAGTACATGTCACAAAACATAAACCCAACAAATCACCAGATACCAACTGAGAGCAGGAAAGAGAGGGGGAAATGAGAACAACTTGACCCTGAATTTCATTCGTTCGCTGGGGGACACCAGCTAGAGTTTATTTCCACCACAGTTCTCAGCAGCTATGCATCACAGCATCCAGCCTCTGTATTTACAGCCTGGCCACCTGGCACTGATATTGTTATGGATTATTCTGTAAAATTGGTCTTTGTAATTTATCGTGGTTTATGGTTAAATTAATCGCTTGACCTTCGTGGCCACGTGTGTGTCGGAATGTATTAATGTATGTGTGCGCGTGTGTGTGTGTGTGTGTCTTAGTATGGAAGAACAGGAAAAGAAAAATGTATGTATTAATTTCTACAAATCTGAACACAAAAGATTATACTTAACTGCATATATAAAATACAGTTACTCACTTAGCAGATGAGTTATCACCTGATCCCACTCACTGACCCTCATTACCTGCTATGCAGGCTTTCAGACAAATCAGTGACAACATAGCTGACTCCACCTTTTGCTATACAAACCACCATCTCCTCCCCCTTTATCTTTCTTTAAATGGGGTGAATGATTAAAGCCTCCCTCCACTTCTCCACCATCACCCCATCTTCAAATAATTATTTGAGTTGCATTAGGTCTCCCACTAAAATTAGCAATATTTTATGGTAATTCCAACAGAAAAAACCCTGTTGCTGAGGGAGATAATTATCTCGATTATTCAGGATCCCATACCCAAGATGCATAGGGCACAGCCTCCCATTTGCTCGGGGCCGTTCTTACCCACAAGTGGAAATAATTGAAATGTGGCTTAATTATTCCCATTTTAAACACAGTAGATCATAATGAAGAGTGTATCATTTTAACATTACCAAGTAGGATAATCTCACATCTCACACAGGCTGAGAGTAATCATTTTCTTAATAATTAAAACATTGAACTGGTGAAATGTTTATCAAGTTCATGATTCATCACACAGAGAAAAAACCTGAATCAATTCCAACTTGCTGCAGAGAGAAAATACTGATTCTCCCTTTTATAAAGACAAATCCAGGACTGACTCTGAAATGGCAATTCGGGATAGCAACATAGTACAGCAGTATAGAAAATGTCAAATTCCAATATTACAGCAGACAGGAGCAGAAAATACACAATATCGTGTATGATGATGTATGATATGTGCAATAACAAGGCAACATGATGGATTAGCGGCCAGTTTTGAAAAAGACTTTCCAGCAGGACACCAAAGGAAGCAAGCTAGCACGATATGATCTGGAATTCTCTTAATAACAAGGGTAGGCACAAGGGCACTGGTCTCACAGGACATCTATTATTCATCTGAGGATCTTATGAATTAACAACGAGATAATCTCACCATATATGTTTTACATCATAAACAGGAAAAACACTATAGTGACTAATATTGTCTTACTTCTTTGCATGATTGTATTGGAAATGGACAAGTATGTGCTGCACAAAAGCGATAAGTATTTGATTGAAACAGACATAAAGAGGGAAATCCTGACAGATCCATCACATCAATTGTGTAAAGTTGATTGTAATTGAAAGAGTAGTTAACCTGCCATATCCCAGTGAGACACAAACATCACTGTTAATGATGCAAAACTACAACACAGATTAATCTCAGAAAAAATATGTAACAAGCATCACACACACATTAAGGATAGGTCTGGTCATATTTTATAGTTTTCTTATTAGTCGATAAAATTCATGAAAATACAAAAATCAACAGTGAATTGATTCTACAAGTAAGTATTGTCTGTGCAGCTAAAGCCTGATGAAGATTAATCCTCTGTGCCATTGGATCTCCACTGTTGTGATTGATTAAAAAAAAAAAAAAAAAAAAAAAAGATTAAAAACACATCAGTGAGCAACATAATTACAATGACATGTTCCATCAGTACATTGAGAATGGGCACTGCAGTTTGAGTCGATCCTACAACCACCACCCTGCTGTCAAAAATACTCACTAGAGCACTAATGTGTGTTTAATACATTGCTGAAAATAAACAATTTACTCCAGTCTGAATAACATTAGCTGAGAACTGCAGTGCCTGTTTGTTTTGAACCCTTAACTTTCTTAAGACATGAAGCATATAGTCGTGACCTGTTTAAGATTAATGTTGCCAGAGGGGATGATAAGGGCTTGGAGCCACCTGGAAAGTTTTAAGGACAAACATCACTGTGGGATTTGTTGACAGTAACAAAAGGATAGAATATCACCAGCCTTGTCCATTAACATCTGATAAGAACCAACCATCATACACTCTCATACTTCAGCTCACTAATAAAACATTCTCATCTTCATATTAATTAGCATTAAAGGACCCCCCCAAAGGTGTCCATCTGTCTTTGTGCATGTGAGGGCAGATGTCTCTCACCCTATGGTCCACCTCTCACCCTCTGAGCCTCCCTCCTCTGAAGCAGGTCTTTTAATTAAAACATTGTACGCGGACTGTACCCTGTGTATATCACCCCCTCCCTCCATTAGGGGAGCAGGTCGAGCCCAGCATCAGGCCAAAGTGGATGCACAGGACCTGCCAGGACAGAGATGTGATAAGAGTAGACATGATACAAGTACTTCACTGCAGGGTGGAGTGAGGACATGGAGATACGGCTGTGGTCCAGCTGTCCCTCCCTTCGTGCCAAAGAAAACAACTCAGGACACAGAGACACAAACAAGAAATTCAGAGAAAAAAAAACAACAAAAAAAAAAAACAAAACAAAACAAGACGCATGATGTGATTTAGGGAAAATCTAGATTATAGCAATACATTACAATTGACCTGAGTTGTCTCAACACATATTTGTAGACCATGTAAATGCTGTTCCTTTGTCAGCCCATGAACAGGCAGAACTACAATATCCATCATGTTTTATAGACATTTCAAACAGAGAGCGACAGCCATGTGGAGTCACACTGGCATGCCCTGCGGCTCTCTGCTCCTCTTGTAGAGAGACAGGTCCCTGAATCAGTCACTGAAACAGCTTTAGTGCACATCTGTATGCTTGTTGGTGTAAATGTTTAACAAGCTATCTATGTAGTTATATTATTGCATAATTATTAAGATGAATTACTGACAGACATCAGACAGATATGTCACCTAAAAGAAAAGTAATTCAATGCCTCAATGCCATTAGGGTTTCGGAGCAACGTGGGAAGACACAAAATGAGTAAGATGGGTGGCATCAGACCAGCATTACTGTGGTTGGGTGTAAGGTTTGAGTCTGTTAAAGGCAGACACTCACATCGTAAGCATATCAACAATCACTGCGCAAAGTGTTTTCAGATATAAAACGTCATTTTGTTCTGCCAAATTAAAGTTCAAGAGGTAAGAAAAATAAACAGACATCTGCATAAAACTGTTGAAATGCAAACTGTACATAACTTGCAAATACAGTATGTGTAGGTGTAACACAAGTGCACATGGGACAAGATTTGTGTGCAGGTTTTTCCCTGGAGAATGCAATTACGGACCAATTTACACCCCCTCATCTTTCGATGCTGCATTTATCTTTAGCAAAGTGCACTTGGGTTGAAATGAAGCATGGCAATAGCCTCTGTTTATGAACACTATCAAAACACAGTTGAATTGTCTGCCATATGCTCCACCATGCTCAGGTTGCCCATCAAAATGACTTCAAATTAGAGAGAATTCATCCCTCGTGTTCCTATTTGATTTGGGCTTTCACTCTTAGTCCACTTAGCTTCAACAGATTACTGCTAATTGGTGTTTTTGTTTTTTTTTGTTTTGTTTTTTTTACTTACCATGATGGTTGCCACGTAGCTGGAGCATCTCTCACGTCTTGTTTGAACGTCTACAAGATGTGCGTCTGTTCAGTTGTTGACATGCACGCACAACACCGGGACCCATGGAATTGTTTTTCCACTAATGCATCTTCAGATGAGTAACTGAAGAGCAAGGGTAAATTTCCTGAAGTGGTAATACGTCTACAAACACCATTTAACAATGGCTGATGAATATTCAGAGTTCTCTTGCCCAGGTGGGAAATCCCTATCAGCCATTTTATAAAGTATCGCACGTAATTATCTCACCATCTAACGCCCAGTCTTGTCTGATGTCCCCAAGCTTTTAATTTACTAAAATACTGCGTACTTCTCCCCCCATTGATTACTGTTATGGGTACTGATCATTCTCACACACACACACAAATTGCTGCAGGTGTGAAAACTAGTTTTAATGAGAGGCACTGTTTAAATTGTAGGGAATCATGAAACTTAACAGAACCTTTACTCTGACATAAAGAAAGTAAAATATAGACATTGTGTGCCTTCGGTTTCATTCTTCCACTTGACCTCATTTGCAAATGAAATGTATTACAGTTTTTGCTAGTGGGGGTATAAATGTCCTCGAAGTGTAAATAGAGGACAGATGCCTGGCTATAACCACAGTGTTAGACCTGGATCATTGTGGGGTGACACTGAATCACAGCACATGCACACATTACCAGTTCATGACTACAACTGTGGGGAGGAAACAACATTTATCCCATCTGTACAGCTGTTTTACAAAGATGGACATTTTGACCCAGAATGAAATTGCAGGGTTAAATAGCAACAAGATGAATAGCAGCAAGATCAGCAAGACTGGGTGGAAAATTGCAGGCAATGTTTTTGTGTCACCGGACAGAGGGAGCATGCTTGGTAGCATGTGGTGTGAACATGATCATTCAGCAGTGCATCCTCTGAACAAACTGGTTCTTGGAAGGTGTAGCACAGTTTGAACTAGCATTATTATGAGCTGACTAATATATCTTAGTCAGCAACCACACCTTAACTGAAAGCAAATGATTAAGGCTATTAATCAAATGTTCAGGCTGTGCATATGTTCAAAAAGTACGCACATTATATGGTTTTAATTTCAAGCAGCGATTTACTTCCATCTACTGCTTGGTTTACGAGCAGTCACATCATCATACAATATGAGCCTTTGCCTGAGGCATCCTTTGAGCGAGCTGCAGGGCTTGTGCTCTCTGAATTACTGTAACCTCATAACCACACTGAAAGGCTGATGGTTTTAAGACAAGCCCAAATAACAATTCAAAACTTCCAAGCCCATTTGAATACATACACGTTCAGGCACATACACATTATTTCAAACGTAAAACACCCATGGCCTGTGAATCGACTGACTTTGCTTTTTTGCATTAGATGACAGTTCAGCTGGCGACACATCTGTCCAGTAGCTTGCTGACCATTATTATTTTCATCCAAGGGAGCAAATGTTGCAGCTGTATGCATATGGCCCCTTTAGTGACATTCAGAAGAAGGTGATTTGCAATCTCTCTGCCACACTGACATTCAACAACATGAGCTCCATATTATGATTGCATCTCTTTTTTCCCCCTCCCCGCCCCCCTTCTTCTCCCTCTTGGGCTCTCGGAGAAATGGTACAGGCTGCGGCTGCCACAGCCCTGCTGTCAGACTGCCATAGCAGCATCCCTCTCAGCCCATGGGGTACAGCTGACAACACATGATCCTCAGAGCCAGGCAGCCAGCTCGAACACAGCAAGAGAGCCTTCAGCTAGTGCTGACATATTCCAGGGCCCATTTCCACAGATGGAGTTTTTACAGGTACCGTTTGGGGTAAAATACCTCGCTTGAGGGTACAGCATCTGGTCCATCCTGCCTACCCCCTTCCACCTCACCCTTTGTTGCCTTTCTCCTCCTCCATTTTGTAGTGGATAGGTACTGTCCATCAGAACAAATACCACATCCTTGGAAGTGGGTGGGTGGGTGGGGGTGGAGGGGCATGCTGCAGAGAATTCACAGTGCTGCCAAGCACTACCGTGTTGATTCATTTCAGATAAAGTTTCAGTCCATAATTCTCATCAATATAATGCACTAAACAACTCAAGCACTGCATCAACAGATACAATTTAGTTCCACTAACATCTTTTTCTCTCCTCTGCTTGGGTAAGGTCTATGAGATGACACAGTGTTAAATCTCATTGCCGCAGCAACTAAAGCCTCGTGGACCACTCCAAGTGTCCATCACTCAAGCTGCACTCAATAACCTTGGACTCATATTTCCCTGGCAGTGATTTAATGACTTGCAAAATTACACTGCGGTTGGTTGAGCCTGTGTTGATGTTGATATCTCTACTCTTTACTGTCCTGTGTCCTGTCAGTCTACTCCTGTTATTTATCATTACTAACACCATGACACTTGAGAAATGCCCAATCGGCCATTCATCTCCCTGTTAAATAATACGTGCCAGGCCGGGTCCAGATCAGAGGAGCAAGGTGAACTATGAGGTTTTGAAAACTGCATCAGATGAATTACAGCCATCAAGGAGTTCCTCTGAAGTTGTGCCACTGAGTGTCTTGCCGAGGCCTGACAGGCTGTAAATAAAATTTACACATGCAGGGCAGTTACTGTGGTTAGATTAGCGAGCTGCTAAATCCCGCAAGGTGGAATTTATGTCATTTCATATTACAGAATGCCACAAAATTACCATTATGTTATGTAGGAACTGAAGCAAATCCTGAACTAAAGTATACGTTACACTAGACAAGACACAGACGTACTATTGTAGCTTAACTACCTTTCTTACACTCCTTTGTTTCATGTGTCAAAGAAAGGGCTATACCGGAGGTTCTCTGCATGAAAACACAATTGGAAAAAGGGAGAAAAATCAATATTTGACGAGTCTCGGTCTGTGCATCTTAAGTAGCCTATGAGAGAAAAAGCATGCATATTCCACCATGTCTGAATTATTAACACTTCTATGGTTTGTAGTTCAGTATTCCTGGAGCATAATGTCAGGAATGTGAGAGAACAAAAACAACATTTGTGATGAAATTAAAATAAACTTTGTACACAACCAGGAGCAATGACTGCATGTTCAGGGCTATTTTAAATTATTTTACAAGGCAGAATGAACAAAACACATCACTGCTTGTGTTTATCTTAGGCCAACACCCCAGTTTACTGTAAATGTCAGCTATTCTGGGAGAATTTCTTCCAGTTAATATCCCCAGTGACTGTTTATTTACTTATACTAATCGTAATTCAGTCCACACCACTCCTCCATGGTAATTACTACATACTCCACATTGCCGTTCATTAGTTCACTGAAAATGTGGTGCAGTAGTCAGAACACATGAACATACACATTACAGAAATACTATAAGCATGCAATGATACACATTTACACTGCAACATGCTGTGTGGGCATTTTGATGAGCCCACCTTGCTATAGAGCTGCAAAAACTCTTTTGTAAACATAGCTCTGTCTAACGATATGAGTAAGTGTGGAGTGAAATCATTGTCACCGTGATGAGAGTTTCATTAGAGTGTGTTCAACAAGGATCACCATTATTTACTTATTCATTTCTTAAAAATAAAAAATTATGCTACTTATGAATAGAGTTATGTCATTTTGAAGTTTGTACTGTCAGTGTGAATAAAATTTTGCAGAGAGAAAAAAAAAAGATGAAGGCAGACAGACAGGGACATTCAAGTTCCTTATTAGAAAACACTCAGGAATTTGAATCAGACTTGATAAAGGGATTTATTTAATGATGTCCTGTAACAAAGAAAATCCTAATAGTATTGCAAAATGTGCTGTTATTCCTTTGTCACATCTGCAGAAGATACAATAGAGAACGCCCACAATGAGATTAACACTGATATGACAGCAAAACAATCATGGCAGACAAATGGCCAGTAATTCAATCACTGGTCCAGGGCATGTCATGTCAACCAGTCTATTGACTCTGACAGGCAGCACGAGGTGCTGGCAGACTTATATTGACCCGGGGCACACAAAGTGCTGATGCATCATTGTGTAAATCAGGATGAGACTGGTCTGCCTCACCTCTGACCAAAGGCTTAGGAGAGGCACATCTAAAAATTCAGAGGAAAAGAGCTCAGTGTACTGACTCCTATGTAAAACATGGCGCCACTGTGACTATATTGGTCAACATATAGCTGTAGACATTTATCACTGGAAATCATGCTTTTTTGCAGTCAGTGGAAACTGAAAATACATAACATTACTTTCATGAAAATATATATTTAAAAAAAAAAAAAAAAAAAAAAAAAAATCTAGAAAAATCTGTAAAATGATTAACATTCTCCAAATGTCAAGAGTAAAATCTAATTTAGAAATAAACATAATTTCTAGGTTTCCTGGGCAACCAGCATTAGTCTTATTTATTGAAAACAATAGCTACTGCTACCATGTACATTGTAGAAGACAAATCCCTGCACATATTAAGAACTATTACGTTAAAAATATGAGGGAGATGGAGGCACTAATGGCAAGTACCATCCTATATCCCTTCAGTTCCCATTCCCATCACAGCTTGGATGCATTCACAGCCACACCAGATCCAGATGCCATTCATTAAATAATTAACGTCCGGCTGAGATGACTTTGATTTAATTGATCCGGGCAAGCCTGGTGGAGAAAAATTGATGGGCCACAATGTTTGGATTCGCTTCCAAACTGCAAAGGGAATCAGTGTGTCTGGAGGATTTATTGAACACATTACAGCAGGAAGCAGAAACAAGCATCTCACCCCAGCATGACTAATACCATTACAAAAAACCCCGTAGTTTGTGTTTTGGTAGTTACAGTTTGGACACAGTGATGGACAGAGTAAACACTGTTGATTAACATCAATGTTCACCCGACATGATGTGGATAAAACACAAAGCCTCATTTGCACCATTAATTTTACTGCCATCTAAACCCTGTTGGTAATTAAAACATGTTTTGTTCAAATTGTCCGCTTTTCCCGGGGCACAGCTGAGTCTGATATGCATAGGTGCCCAAAAGGGATGCTCATCTGACATCAGCGTGTGACTGTGGGTGTTTTGAGGGGAAGTGGAGGGGTGGTGTTAAATCAAGAACACTTAATCCATTTTCATACCTTTGTTTAAATGCACGTACAAAGACCTAATCAGAATAAAGACAGAGACTAACAAAGAAAAGCAGAGGCGACACACTGCACAATAAATGGCTCCACATGAGGATGGGCGAAGGTAGGTGGTGATACCTGGGCCATGACACCTCAGCTGCACAGCTTGTATGAGACAGGTGTTGCCAGCCTCAGGGGTTGGACCGTCTTCCACCTTACTGTACTTGATATTCCACCGCCCAATGCATGCAGAATAACAGACCCTGTGCACACAAACATGTGCAAACATACATACACACAAAGAACAGAGAGGTGGATGGGGGTGGAGACACAGACAAGGCAAGTGAAAGAAGGCACAGTACAAAAAAAAAAAAAAAAAAAAAACTGCTGCTGCTTGTGTAAATTGGCTGATGCTGCCTCCTCTTTGCCAGATTAACTCCACAGGGCAAGGAAGAAAAAGGAGGGAGGGAAAGAGTGCGAGTGGGGGGCTGGGTTCAGTCCTTTCATCAAAGGGCCTTTCTTTCCCCCTTCTCCTTCTTTCTCTGTGTGAGGGAGTGCCAACTCCAGAGTGGGCAATCCATTCTGTGATTGCATGTCAAGAAGTAAAAGCCACATTGTCTACGCTGGAAATCACACCTGAGAGAAATAACAAGCTTTGCCCAAAGTTGTGCAAAACATTATGTATCACACACTTTCACATTCACAGTATTACTTCAATTTAATGCAACAAGAACAGGCTGCAGAATTTGTATGGAAGTCAACCTAGTGGATGCGCTTAAAAGATAAAGCCCAGCCCAGGAATAACCATGACTTGAATGTATCATCTTCCTGTCTTATTCTAATTCCGTCTCCTGTGTCCTGTGTTTGGGTGTGCTGGTTCCAGTCCCTACAGCCAGGATGTTTTAATCTCTTGTGCCTGGCCTGAGGCCATGAGGCCGACACTCAACCCTGAGAGACAGGTCTGCTGACACTCCTCTGCTCTCTATTGTGAGGCTGTCACATCCCTCTCTCAAATCCCCAGCCCACTTCTGTCTCCTCCTCTCCCCTGAGTGGGTGTAATTACATTAAGGAGTCAATCCGTGCTCAACCTTCCTCTACCCACATCTCCATCCTGCTGAATATCTTAGCATTAGCTGTGCCATAATCCTAACCTAGGGCAATAATAATGACCTGTGTTCAAGGAGCCACCAGCATTTAGCCCCAAAACAAGACTTTGTTCACCTCTTCTAAGCAATAGCTCACTCCAGAAAAAATTGATACTTTATTACAAATAATTTTTTTTTCAGTTTCGGATCCAGGCATACATCCACTGAAATGTGTGCTACGCAGTTATGGTGGAACGTGGACCAGATCCACATCTCAAGAAGTCATAAGTTATGGCAGTACATTTAAATGGATGTCAGTGGAACATTTTTGAATATTTATTTTAGTGTGAAAGACAAGTCAAAGGCAAGGGAGGTGCAGCCATGACTCTTTATAGACAAATTATTAAATCCGGAGGGGTTGAAGTTCGCCATCCTAATCTGATTTGGGAATATTTACTCAGCCTGATAATTGCTTTAGTACCCAACCTGTAGTTGTAATTACATCACTTGGTTAATATCAGCATTCGGCTACTGTTAATCTAATTCTGTATGAAGTGGGTGAGCATTGCTCTGAAGTTGTCTTAATTGTGTTACAGGCTATCGTTTTCAGCAAATTCGCCCGGATTTCCATGGCTCTAAATGGATGATTTGCTGTTGTGCAAAGTCCCCGAGGAAATCAGCGTCTGATCAGACATGAAACTAAAGTGACAAAAGAATTACTGCATCAAAATAAAACATTTACCATCATGGATTTACAGTTGCTTCACAATAGCGCATATAACAAATAATGAGCTTTTCATCCTTGGGTCATTACAGTGGTACAGCTAAAAGAAATTTTAAAGAATGTTCTTGTATTATAATATATTACAATATGTAACAAGGTTTTGAATTCCAGTTTGAAGTTATTTGACAGTATAATGAATTTTGCATTACAGCATCATTATTCATTTTACATCCATTAAAATGGAACATTTGACAATAAGTGGAATTCTGCTCAGCCTTTTCTACATTTTATTATGTACCTCTTATGTTTGGGGGATAATTGTAGTTCTGTCCTATATCTGTCACTCTTTGAGTCTTAAGTTGCGTTTCAATTTGATTTTCAGAATTGTTACTTCTAAAGCTGAGGAGAGATGGCTCTTACAGCTTCAGCTTGTATGAATTACCTCAAAAGATCAAAGTACTGCAGTCACATGTTCAATGCTCATACACAACCTTTATCTAGAACTGTTCAATTGATTAGGAAGGAGAGATTAGTTCACTATGTCTGAATCATCTATAGTACCTTGCATTGCTATTACAGAGTAAGAGAAAAAGAACACACAAGCATTCCTCTCCTTGTATATGCACTTCAAAAAATGAATTCATTCTGTCTTTGCAGGGTGAAAACAATGAATTTTGCATGGCCTTCCTCCAAAGACAAAAGTGCCAGGTTTGTGAGGAAGGCTGGCATTGTGGTGCTCCCCTGAATCCACTCTAGACCCCCCGCAAGGAACTTCGTCTGAAGTTACTCTGCACAGAGAGGAGATGGCTGCCTGCCTCATCAAGGCCCTGCTACTCCATATTCATGCGAGGATTTGAGGGGGGAGACTCAATCATCAAAGAAGGCAAAAAGTCAAACTCAAAAATGCCCCTTTTTGGATATGGTGGTCTGTTTGTTTTCAGGGCTGCATTGTCAGGGAAAAAATAAAAAACAGGAATGCCACTGTGTTCTCTTGTGGTGCAGCGAAATAAGTCCCTCTATAGTTACATGTCCAGAAAAACTAGCACAGAGATGAGCTGTGCTACATACTCTGGTGTGTGATTTTGGCCATAGTGACACAATGCTTATATACAACTATATATTCATTTTGTGAATAAGGTGTGCAAATGGTGTGTACAACTTTGACAAAAAGAGACAAAACAACATTCACACCTACGGGCAATTAAGAGTCACTAATGAACCTAACCTACATGTCTTTAGACTGTGGGAGGAAGCCCGGGCACCCTAACCCACACAGGCATGGGGAGAACATGCAAACTCTTAAAAGGGAAAAATACATCCATGAATGGGTGGATACTTAGTATGTGTGTGTAGATGTACTTCAATTTGGGGTGCACTGTCATTTTAACGTAAAGGGTGTGTCTGGACCAAAGTTTTTCACATAGACTTTACTTAGTCCAAAACCATAAATTACAAATTTAAAGGCCTTTAGAATCTGAACACAACTCTACAATTAGCACAATGCTAGAAAGTTACACTAAATCCTACGAGATACTCTGTCCACAGAGGTTTGATGAGATTCCACTGAAGTGGGAAATAAAGCTGAGGTACTAGCAATGTTTGGATGGTCATCCTATGTTTTGAAGAAGAGACAAGAACGCAGCTTCACCAGTGCAGTGATCTTCTTTTAAGTGTTTTTTGATGCAGTACTATTGTTGGTCTGAATGCAGCCTAAAGATACACATGGTATGTGCATGTGAATCATAAAAAGGTTCCCATTCAAGAACACTACAGATGGTTTAGACGCTCTTTTAACACGGAGCAATTGGCACCAAACATTTGTCTGCCTGTGGACGGCTGTGTCAGAACGAGAGAGGATGAGGCTGGCTGCCAACAGATTGTCAAAATGCCCTCATTGCAGAGTCCAGCTGCTGACCGTGCCATTTAAATGCATTTTGCCTTTACCCTACTATTCTTTCCACAAAGAGAGGGAACTAGGTTGATGTCTTTTCATTTAAAAAAAAAAAAAAAAAAAAAAAAAAAAACACACACCACAAACAGAAACCAGTGTAAAGCCAGTATACACAATTGTTCAGATTACTGTCAAACTAATCCTTTTGAAAATAAAACTTAGAAACTATCCTTATAGCCTGGAACAACCTGTATCACTTCTTACATTTTATTAGATCAAGTTATACATTAGCCCTGCAAACACTAACCATCAAGATCAAACATCTTTGGGCAAACCCTGCAAACCATGTAGTACAGAAATTTAATAAGTGCTCAGTGAGAGCAATATGTGCACTCATTTTTCAAAGTGAAAATATGTCGGAGCTTTTTCTTCCCCATGCTGAGTCTTCTAAGGGTTCAAGTCTATTGCAGCTGTGCATGAGTGCCTGTCAACATTTCAGCCAAGATAAACTGTGTCTCTGTTTAACTGCATCCAGGCTTGTCACATGAGATGTCTGAGGGTGTTAACACAACTGCAGGGTTATATAGGATCCCATCAAAGTGCAGAACAAGCAACTAACCAACAATCCAGTGTGTTTCTCTTTCCAAGAATTGTTTGTCTTCTTGACTTCTGCCGGTTGTTATTGTGTTACCTTCTTTATCAGAGCATTTGGACGTTTTATGGTGATGTGATTTATACAGGCTTGTGGCATGTTAATGATGCCAGGGAGCCTTGCCTGTTATCCATATTCATGAACAACTGTGTTTGGGGAGCTGTGGAGATGGAAGGAGGAGGAGGGACTGCCGCACGTCCGCCAAGTCTCCTGAGCACAAAGTCGGGATGGTGGAACTGCTGAGGCCTCAAGTTCACGTGCCTGTAGGCATGGGCCCACCTGTTCATCCAGACTAGTCACATTCCCAGACAGAAGATCAATAATTACGAATGAACACAGAAACTACAAGCTGAGATCTGGATATTCAATGTGCAACTGCCAACCGTAATCTCACATAGTGACTACTTGCACAGGGTAACAGCTTTCAGACTGCAACAGTTGATAATATTGGTGGCTGGTTAATCTCGCTTTTTGTATGAAAAAAGAAAAAAAAAATCCCAGTTATTTTTAGTAATCACAAATGGGGGAAAAAAAAAACCAAACACTGTGTTTTCACCATTTTAAATTATTATTTAGATGGACTCTGGCAGATAGTAAGCAGCTAATTTGCATTTTCACCCACACTTATTACCAGAAGAATCTCAGAGCTTTCCTTGTCACAAGAGGATCTTGTTTACTGTGCACCACAGAGAAGCGTCTTCTTGCAGGAGGAAAAGTGGAGAATGTTGTGTAAAATGTTTAAAATTCAGTTCCTTTTTTATGATTTTTAGTTCATTGTTTCATAACAAACAAATCTTATACAAACATTTAACAGAAATGAAACATTACAATGGGGAAAACCTCAAGAAAGACAAAAAAAGGAATTTTAAGTAAATAAACAAAAGGTAACACACAAAATTGCAATTCTGTTGCCTTTAAAGCATTTATTTTTTCTGTACCTAATGAGATATTAAATATATGGAATTACAAAGACAGACCATGACACATACATGTATGCTGCTGTAGGGAAATGGGTTAGTAATACCTTGCAACCATTCTCTTTATCCAGTCACAGTACATCCCTCCAAAATGCAAAGACAGACAGAAAGATGCAACACTGCAGTTTGTAGTTAGAGTAACTGCTTTTGGAGAGGAACAAACAATAAAACGCTTTCTCTCTGCCAAGTGGGAGGACACCACCTGACTGCATCCCAAGGCAACACAAGGCAACAGATTGGCCAAAAAAGCATTAGTATATAATTCCATATTCAATAACAGCATTATTTGCAAATACCTCAAATTCAGGGGTCCCCCAGCTCAAAGATTTGTTTAATTTACAGAAATGAATGACTTGGCTAGAATCATTGACTTTATTCATTACTATATACAGTCAGTGGTTATAATTCAGACCAGCTGATGAAAAGAAATGTGCACTAAAATGTTCATAACTCCAGTGTGACTGTAAAAGACTTATTACACATTTGCCTATTCAAGTACTTAACTCTGAAGTCTGGCCCGGATTTAAAACCTCCATTCATTGTCGTCTATATCGATAGAGAAGGCAGCAAGATTTCACGTCCTATTAGCAATCATGACCTAATCAATGAGCTGTGCCTTAAAACAGCTGACAGCTAATTACGAGGGCGGCTCTCTGTGTGCCATGCCATTCAGGTAACCAGTGGTAATTAAAGAGGAGGAAGAAATATCTGTTGAGGGTTGTTCAGACCGCAGTGGAGGCAGTGAAGAGTGGAATGCATGGATACTTCAGGGTGAGGCCTAATTTCCTCCTGAACAAATCAATAAAACCATTTCATCTTGGTTGCTATGGAACAACATATACTAAAACACAATGAACATTACCTTGGGGAAATTGGCACCAGAAATAATCTCACTGCTGCTATTTTGAACAATGCCTTGTTGCTTAATTTGGAAAACAAAGAGGCTGAGCGTTGTCAAGGACATTATGTTTTGTTCTACCCTCCGAGGGGTTTCTATCCAGTTTCATTACTGTAACGACAAGGACCAAAGTTAAATTACTTTCTTGTACCACAGTACAAAAAACTTGGACTTCTAACTATAGGAAAGCTAACCAAACATAATGATACCGATCATAAAAAAGGAGCCTGATTGTACCATCTTCCCATAAGCTGTTCCCCAAAGAAATATAATGATAAAAATAATATAATTAGCCATATTCTCCTGTAGAATAAAGTCATCAATTCATATTTTGATATCCAAAGATCATGCACATAATAGGTTATTCGTCACTACAGAACAAGATTTCAGTGTACTACTTCAGAGGAATAACTTGCTGAGCCATTGAGACAGACTTCTACAAGTTAAATTCTAGCCTGCCTCTAGTATGCTCATAATCTCTGTCACTCTCATCTAAACGTCCATATTGGGTTTCAGCAGCCCTGCTCATTACCACAGTGGTGAGAGGTCCCACAGTGGATGGATGTGCATGTCTCTGACAGGTCAAAGAGGTCATACTTTAAAGTGAAAGAGATGAAAGCTTGAGTTGCACGTTCAGGCAGCAGAGTGACGACATTATTGACATGGAGCGACCGCTCGCAGCCATACGTTCTGAGCTTTGGATGAGGATCTTTGTGTTGAAGTGTCAGCACACGAAGGGGGCCAGTCAAGAACGCCATATATCATCATGGCTGTGGTCAACTTCAAAGTTTGTCACTCAAACTGTGTGTACTTCATCTGTTTCTGCTTTGTCTAATGAAGTAGCAAACTTGCAAACAACATCCATTGGTCAGCAACCTGACTGTAAAATCTGAACCAAACGATTTAAGTACTAACCACATGTATACAAGAATATATTTTTTTGAATACATTTTAAATGCAGGAGCTTTAAATCAAATGTTTATTCATTTTAAATAAAGCATTTGGAAAGCACAGCAATATACTTTAGGTAGCTCATTCTAAGGCTTTGGAATAAAAAAAAAAAAAATTTTAATAAATAAATTCAACTGTATTGTTTATTTGAATAGTAGACAAATAGTTTCTATTTTTACACGATTGCCAGCTTTAATGAAGCCCAAACCAGACAAGACAGAATGAGCCAGTCCTTCAGTAATTCAGAGAACACATTTATTCTCCACCTTCTTTTGGCTATGAATGAATAGCATCAAAAGAGGGGGGGACTGCACCAGCCTGCCAACCAACTCAAATAGACAAACAGTAGGACGTGCGCACCCTGCCAGACAATCCGCCATCACGGCAACTGTTGCCACAGCACATAGCTGCCAGCCCACGTTTGATTAGTGAGTGTCTTGGACGTGATTGGCTACAGTATGAATGGTGAGGCAAAGAAGGGTCTTAAATGTTGTGTAATTAACCTCTTCACTTGTGCATATTCCACTTCAGACATCACAACTACTGACAGCCTCCTGTCAGCAACCTGCACAAATCAAGCTCTAATCTGGGAGACACAGAGGGAATACAAAGGCAGAGTTTGGGCTGTCACCACTGTGGTACGTCTCAGAGTGTCTGATGAGACAATACACCGTATCTTGGTGTTGACAATGAAGGGACCCCTCACTGTTGCAATGGGAATGTGTGAGGAAGAAAAAAAATCCCTTACAATTATAATCATCATCATCAACATGTGTAAATGAAAAAAGCACACATTATCAAAAGGTGTGAGTGAGGGGCAGACGAAAGCATGATGGATAGAACAAGGCTTTGTCTGATTGGTGGATTAATGCAGAGGTTGGACTGTGATTGATATTATTATTATTTTTTTTACTCATGGTAAACATGCAAACTGAATGAAATACAAAATGGTAGCACAATGAGGTGCAACTACAGTAAATGCCAAACACAAGGATAGATCAAAATGTATAATAAACTATTTATTTAGATGGATATACCAGCAATACCAGTAAATCCTCAGTACACTGCAATTTCCTCCTTTTGAAAGATAAGATTGTACCAATAGAGCCCTCAATAAAATTGCAGAATGTTCCATTTACATATGCAAGTACGTGCGAAACAAACTTTGTAGTACATTCTGTATGCTTTTTAAGGGTGTAGATGCTGGATCAAGTCTCTTCAAATGTTGCAATTTCCATCTAATTAAACTATTTCACATTATCATACAGCTTCAGTTACACTTACAGCCGCACTACTACTTATCTGTCAATTTGTTATACACACATTCTGCTGTTTGAGGCCTGCAGACTACAATACTATTTGGTGTTTCCAATTCCAAAGTAAGCAAACAAATCAAAACAGTGTATTTTCTTAAGATACTGCTTTAGAAAGATTTCTCACACTTGAAGGTTGGTTTGTGCGCAGAAAGAACATGAGTTTTCACAGAGGCAGACCGCTTGAGCTAATGTATAAAGGTTTCAGGGAAAGCAATCAAAGCTCTGAAAAATCAAACACCCTCTTAAGCAAGAGACACAAAATGATTCTTCTGTGTATTGAGAGAAACACAATTCTGCTCTCCAACAAGGACAGGAAATTCAATTCATCTTATCAGTAGCCATAACAGAGATACCTGAAACCACATTAGCCTTAGCATTTTATGAGTTACAGTTCATCCAGGTAAAGATGGAGTGCAATGCTCTTACAATTTAAACTGATTTACCGACCAAAAAGGGACATGATGGAAGATAAATAACTTGCCAATCATTGTGAACTGAACATGAAATCATCCTGGCAGAGAAAAAGATGCTTAACAATCACCTTGTTAAATGTGTCCTGCAATCCACTGATGCAAGTAGCTCTCACACAGCCTTTCAAAATGTAATCCCTGGGGGGTAATCTTTCTTAAACTATATTCGGTCTGTCGATTACACAAAAGAATATGATTTTACTAATAAAGTTTCACTGGAGAACCATTTGTCTGAAGAGGGGATATTACTTGCGGGTTGATAAAAGAATTAAATTATAAATCATCTCCTTGCAGATAAGATTTAATTTAAATATGAATGATTGCAATGAGTAATATATGCTACATACTTAACACATGTCAATGCAGCTATTTCCATTAAGCCTTCATGACACTAACAACCATCCCATGCTGTCTGACCAACCTCCACAAGATTATATGTCTTGGTGTGTAGTTTGTTAGTTTGACCTCTGATCCCCACACAGAGCATAAAAGGTACCAGATTAAATAGAGTAAAGACCCTTCAACACAAGGCTTTTGCCTGTGTCCTTGGGCTATGTGTCGGCTCAGTGGAGTGGGGAGCCACCCTGTAGCCCGGGTTCTGCTGTCCACCAGATGGTTGCTGCTGGGAGCCAGCTAAGAGCCTGTCTGGTGGCCACTGAAACTTAAACGTGGAGGGGGCTGTCGGTTATGAAGAAACGTCTTCAGACAGACTAATTAAAAAGGTCTTTTTCATCACGCGTGCCCATCTGTTAAGAGTGCACAACCTGATGGAATGGCTGGCTATCCAGCTTCACTGTGCAATTAACAGCAATATCTGAGTGAGCACTTTTTCTGGAATTAAATTATTTAGCTTCTACTAGGGGAATAATGAATTCTTTTATAGCCAGTGATCTCCTGAGTGCAATTTGCAGATCTTTAAAAGAGCTGAAACCTTTAAAAAAGCCAAAGACCTGCACAAAACACTAAATCATTAACCTGACTATGGTATGCTGCAACCTACCTAACAATTGATGTAATCAAGGACTTTATACCATCTTTTTTTCTACTCAATTGTGTAGAACCTTTTTTTTTTTTTTTTTTAAATCATGAATATTCATTGCGCATTAACTCCTCACATCAGTATTCTAAAAGCATTTTAAAACAGTATCTAAACAAAGCTTTTATGTAAATCAGTGGTTATCTACAAGCAATCTGGACCAAGGGACTAGAAGACCACAGATAAAACAAGGTCAGTGCATGTGGTGGAGAAAGTAGCTCTCATCATTCTTTGACAAGGTCAGTGCATCATGTACTGACGAGACACGATAATCCAGTGACTGTTGCATGAATAACTAGCATTCTTAATCGTATACTGTATTTAATTCTGTTCAAGTACTGTGTAGTGATGGAGAAAATGACATAAGCATAAAAGATGTAACACTTCATCTTTGCAAAAATATGAAACATCCACCGCTGCTGTGACTTTTTCCTCTGCCAACATTTTCAGACTGCATAATTAAGTGGCCGACACTGCCAGCTCATTGTCAGACAACATCAGAGACTGTGTGGGTGTGCGCGTATCTTCATCTCCTGGATACTCATTACCTTGCCAGCTCGCAGGTCAACACACAACAGGCAGTTTGAACTCATGACCCACATCCTGCTCCTCATTACTGTCCAAACCATATAAGCTGAATGAGGACTCAGGAAGATCAGTAATGGTAATACAAGGCAGATTATTCACAATATAATTTGTACCAGTATGCTAAATTATTAGCCCTATATCATCCACATCGTTACAACTCATGATGGTAATGCTTGCTAGTTCCCAAGATTCTCTCGCTTTGCATAACTACACACAGTAAACAAGGTTAAATCTTCAGCGATGTATCATTTCAGGTTGTCTCTAAAAGGGTAATTAATTCTCTCACATTATGGATTGCTTTGGTTTGATTTACTGCCTGTAGCATTATCTCAAGCTCAGTGGCATGTTGTTGGACTTGTATGGCCACCCATCCTGAAAGAATTTACAGTACGTATGGGTGGAAAGCCTTCAGGACTATAGCTCTTAAAAGGTTTCTGTCTAGGTGCAAAACTCCCTACATATGCAATCTGTTTTGGGGATAGAGTTGTCAATAGTTACGACCCCCCTGAAGCACAACCAGACACTGTGTGTGAGGCTTACATCTTGCCTAGCCTCTGATAATTTAAGGACTTTTCTCCACGCCAGCTTGTTTTAATTACTTAGAATAAGTGGCAGCATTTGGTCAGGTTTATAGGTCTTCTTCAAAGAGCAAGCTTGGTTTAGACAGGCCAATCTGTGGGACTGTAGAGCTGTAAATCCAAAACTGAGCAACTGCTACCACTAACAATGCCCCAGGCAGATGCAGGCCGTCTAACAGGGGCTGAGTGAGAAGGTTCATACAGCCTACTTTCCTTTTCTTTGAACATAGTCGACATCCATTCTAATTGGAGGACACAAGGTCATTTAAAGTGACAAACTACCAAAGAAATTAAGAAACAAATACAATCTTGGACCAGTATTTAAAGAGGCTTTTTAAATGTCTAATATAACAACATGGGGGAAAAGAGAATTTAAAAGGGAACAAACTTTGTATAGTACTGACACTGAAATATGAAGAGACAATAATGGAAACAAAAAAAAAAAAAAAAAAAAAAAAAAAACATGGAGAAAAGGCAAGATATCAAATGGACTCTGAATTGGACTGGACTGGGATTAGTTTTGGATAGAACCTCTCTCCCTGAGGGGTGAGGAGGGTTCCAGAAAAAGGTCAGTGCAGGGTTGGAGTGAAGGAGGGGAGGGGCAGACTCCTGACTTTTCAGTGAACTCATTGCTATTCACATACAACACCCAACTCCCTGCTAATGAAGAGAGCCCTGAGGCAAAGTGGGCTGGGATACATGGGGCTGACTGCTCAGCAGCCATCAGACGTCTGCAGCAGCCCTGGCCAGCTGTTTCCACTCCACACACCGACTTCCTAAGAGCAACGAGGTACGGTCTGAGCCGTCAAGAGACAGGCTCTTGAGTGATTTGTCAAAAGGTTTTAACTGTCTGCCAAATCAGTACAGGCTGAAGATTAAATACTAGTTACAAAAGAATGCAACATATGCGGTATCCAATTTAATTGGACCAATGTATCTAATTACCTGCAGTATAGTAGACCTATTTATTGCATATATTGGCATGTATAGCAGTACATATGTGTGTGACTCTTTTGTACAGTGGAGCTTGTCTAAACTGTCCTTCACAAGGTGTCAGAGTGCCAAGAACCACTGAGCCAGAAAACAAACATCACCCAAAGAATTTCATTTGAAACACAGTGACCAGCTGGTCTTGCCAGTCAGCCAAATTAACCTCTTATGCTTTTGATCAAAACAGAATTAACTGGGAGGAGGCACAATGTTATTACACAGCAGGTTTCAGTTTCTAGCTGAACACATCCAAACACATACGGTGAAATACTCAACAGGGCTCCATGAATCACACTGACCAGAGGAACCTAATGATACAGAGAGCAATTAATTACTCAGGGCTAGCACCGTCTCCATTTTTCATTTCCTGTGATATATGTTAAACTCAACATTTCAAAATGTTTCAGATTTCAGAGGTTAGCAGGAACAAGTGCATATTCACTAAGAAGGCTCATGCCCCACATCTGACCTTCAAGCATCATGTTTTGGCAAAAACACTGAACCTAGCTTTAAAACTGCAAAGGTAACAGTGACCGAGATGTTTCAAGCAACCAAATTAGCTTGTATTCTCAAAATGATGGGGTTTTTTTTTTTTTTATCTCATCTTCAAGGAAAAAAAGTATAGTGTAGCTGTTTTTCAAGGTAATATAACTTAAAAATAAATAAATACAATTACCATCCGACAGCAGTGTTAAGCAGCACTGGTAGTGGCATAAGTTAATAATAATAGCAACAAAATTGTCTTCAACTAACAACTTAAATGTGAATGGCTTCTGTAGCCTCTACAATCACACAGGTGCTTTCAGTTACTCTGGCTGATTAGGCCTCTGTTCATTGTAAAACCGGACAACCAAGCTAAATTCAAGCTAAATTGCGAGGGGGAGGGGTGGAGCTGTACCTAAACTCAGTGTTACAGTTAAAATAAAAATAAAAAAACCGGTGTATGCTAACTATCTCTCAGTTAATCCAAATTACAAAAGCACGCACTTTCTCACCTACCTCCTGGCGCCGTGCAGACAGTCCTGCTTTAAGGTATCCATCCCTGAAGTTTCTCCCGCAATTCCCGGTAAGGTTGTGGTGCTGGCAGGGGTGAAAAACGTTTGCAGACTTCAGCTGCGACATTTCTCTCTCCTGAAACAATGTGATGAGACGTGAAACGCATTTCTGAGTTATTTCCTGTGAAACTGTCCATAGCATTTAGCAGGTGCTCCAGGAGGGTCAGTTCAGTACAGGGACACGCCCACTCAGTCCTGAGGAGAGGTCCAATCAGGCGAAGTAAGTGAAAACACCTGTGGCGGAGAGCACCCTAGAGCCGGAAACATTGCTGCATATATTTATCTACATTACACCTACATGGTATGTTTTCTTTTTTTTTTTTATAAAACTTGTGTGAATCTTATGAGGTTAAACATTAAAAAAAAAAAGATGTTTAAAGGTTAAAAAAGAAAAACGTAAAGCTTTTATTTCCGTGTGTCTGATGCTGTGCATTAGTCACTATTTCATGTCTTACCCTCATCTTCTCAAGTTCTACCTATAGACTGCACATGAAACATTGTGTATATTGGGCATATGATTGTGAGGGAAGTGAGGGAAGTGAACGATGAATTGACAAAAATTAGGAGTTTGTATTTCTCACGAAAATCGAAGACTTTCAGAAACAGCCACAACTGTAATAGTATGAATGTTTCACGTCTGTGCAGTCATGTGATCCAGCTGTTGCAAACTATACAGTCAGCCCTTTCTTCTCAATGATGTAGAAACACACAGGATTGTGAATATAAGAATTAGGTAAAAACGCAACTTTGAATCATCAGTAAGAACCATTTTATTCACAGGTACTGTAAAAGTAAAACACAAGCTGCCATATCATACATTTATACAGGGTTTGAAAGTCCTATACAAAAACAAAGATATTCGAAAATATGGGTTTTGATATGAAATATGACCTTACATATAATAATTTCTTGGAAAAAGGTCTTGGTTTGGTAATAGTTATTTAATTTATGAGCCTAACCCCACATTAGTGAAAACTGAAGTTATTGTAAAAAATTAGAATGGTAAAAATGGAGTAGAAATCATTCTTAAAAATGATTAAAAAATCTCATGCAGCATCTTCAGAGAGGGCCTGAGAGAGTACATCTTTGTAAAAGAAAGAAAACAAAGTCATATTTGTCATAGATATAGAAATCAAACACACCAAAATACAACAAAGCCAGTTTGTTCTTCGTATCTTTGTTCTCTCTGTATCAGCCATTTGATTCATAACTAGCACATTCTGCCAGCTACAAAGAGCTGATATCATGATTGATTTTGCTAAACAATGTCACAATCATTTGCTCTTATTCACTGCATCATTTCACAGGAAACTAACAATTCTGGAGTCTTTATTTGAGACACTGGATCAACTTTGTTGATTTGCCTATTCAAAAAAAAAGAGTAGGGGACATAAAAGGCCAAACTGTGTTGCTGCCCTTAAGTCAGTGTTGAGGTTCTTGCAGTAGTTGCAGTAAATGTCTTGGAATGCATAGAGCCAAGGCTTGGCAGCGCTTAAAAAAAGTACTGGATAAGAGGCCAGTAGACTTGTGCTATCTCATCTGAGCCCCATTGTCTTACAGTGTTTAGATAGCTCCCAGTCCAAGCCCATTTAGAGAGAAATTAGGCTCACTGATGAGCACTGCTATCAGTGTAACCATTCATCATGCTATCCTTACAGGCTAGTGTGAGGAGGGTTAAGTCTCTCAGGGTTGCATGACCACATACTGAGGCACCAGAGAGAATGGCTGAATCAAGAATAATCGCTCACTATGCATCACAGTGGCCCTTTGATTGATATGTTTTGGTTTAATCTCTCATTTTCAGTGAGATAAACAAGGGCAAGCACAGCTTGAATAAGCCTTCAGTCCCCCAACATAACTGCTGCTCTACCTTAGTGCATCCACTGAGACCCATTTTGATCAAGGCAACTGGAGGGAGAAAACGTTCACTCAGCCCTGCAAGCTTTCACAGGCCAGCTGGCAGGCGATGAGTGATAACAGCAAATGCAGTCCTTGATGAGATAACACAGTCCAGTTTGAAAATCTAGAAAACTACAGAACCAGAGAGTTAACATAAGGCGCAAGAGGCTGAAAGAACATGGATAAAATGCTGACTGAGGTTTGAAACAAGAGAAAAGGCAAAGTCTGGGAGCGCAATAACATTAGCTTATTGCTTTTTCTTTTTTCGTCTTTATTTTTTCCCGTAAAAGGATATTTGTACACACCACATAATCATATAAATACACTATACAATGCAATATAAAATATTTTTCATAAAAGCAATATGTTCAGGGTTTGCTTGGGTATGCTTAAGATACCTGCAAAATATGAAAAATAATGACTCAAAACAAAACAATAAAAAAGGCACTTCCAGGTGTTGTTGACTTTTGAGTAAGTGATGGCCACTGCCTTGCCATTCAGGCAACAACATTTGTGCTCACGTTTCATTTCTCTGTCATTAAAACCATGTCCTGGACAACGAGGCACTGTAGTTAGGTGGTTAACATTTCCTCTGTTTTCATGCAAAGATCCACTCTCATCTCATCTCTGTCTCTGGTTGTTCTTCATTCCAGTGATAACTATAAACTGGCTGCTACATTTCTTCTTCCTTCTTCTTCTTACTTCCTCATTGCTCCACCTCAACTTTCTTTTGTCCTCAGACTTCAACTTCACGCAGTCCCTCCTGAGTGCCAGATGTGGACATGCTAATGTCAAAGCAGGTAACCATCATGACACGGGACTTGCATAGGTTGACACAGAACTCCAGCTCCTCTGTGGCCTGTGCCAAGGCCTCTAGGTATTCTGGAGACTCTTTATCCAAACTCTGGTCCACCTCAACTGTTGTAAAGGGAAATGAATGTTTGATTAGATGGTTTAGCACCAACAATTACAATTACAGCTTTACATTTGCAACATTTCAGCAGTTACTTACACTCTCCTATCCACTTGCTGGGGTCCATCATCAACCGGGCCTTGGTGTCTTCCAGCTCCTCCAACAATACCTCATGCTTTGCTCTCAGTTCCCTCACTTGCTGTTGCCTTCTCTCCAGCAGTTTCAGCTTACTGTTGAAATACAGCAGGCCCTGAGAGACAAGGAGAGATTATTAATGACAGTGACCGCTTCATGGCTTCAACAGCTCAGCTGACTGAAGTAGCTGAAAGTCAACTGAAAATAAAAAGTCAAAAAAGCTCTTGGATATGATTTATATGTCACGTTTTATTAGCCTGATTCCAAAGAGAATTAAATGGAAAATTAAATTGAAAAATTAAATGAAAAAAATAATATAGCTGCTGTAAACAATCAAATAAAGATTTTAAATATAATTGAAAAAATTTAAGAAGTTGTGTTGAAGTGTAAATGTGTGAATCTTCCAAGTTTGTGATGTAAAAAATTATGTTTCCTCCATTGTGAGCTGAATTGTGATTGTGATCATGCGACTATTGTTATACAGTCTCTGGTACTTGAAAAATGAAAAATTAGCTCACCTTGTCAACATCCTGGAATGGTTGCTGAGGAGAAGATTGGAGAAAACAGAAAAAACAAGTTAGCATGTTGAACAAGACATATTATTATATGAACAGCATATAGTCTCATTGGCTGAACAGTATGTAAATATACACACACTGTAGACATAAGCTATTGATGCACATTCACAAGACTCCAATTGTAATTTTGAAATAGTGAGGTGAAGTCATGGAAAAGCAATTCATTACATGTAATTCAGCCAGTGATAGTCAGGAGAGGAAAATTAAAGATCGTTTTTTCTTAATTGAAAGTAAATCAAAGTACCATCTAGCTGATTTAATATCTTCTCTTCACAAATCTCTGTCTGTCTGCACTGAACTTGTGGGAGCAGTTAATGATCCACAGGAGAGGAGCCAGCTATAAAAAGCGATCAGGCAGCCAGTGATGAGTGCTAGTGGTGAGCTGATTTGGGATGGTGTTGGGCGCTGCTGCATACATCACACATTCTCTGACTCGTCTTTTCATGCCATCTTCTTTTTCATTCCTTCTCCCTCCTTCATCACCACCAATATCGTCAGCAGTAAGATGAGTCATCACTCAAATTCAAACCAATTAGCCCTCATCAGTAATTGCCTCCTGAACTCTTGACATTCCTGAGGAGAGCTGCCAAAATACCAAGCTCTGGGAATCTGGGCACAGACATTTTAACTCCGGGATTTGCCACTGAGCTGACTGAAGGTCAGACGTCTGAGACATATTATTCCTGTCTTGTTCTTTAAAAAGAAACTGGGAAGAAGTGAGCTAAGACATTCCCACAACATAAGTCAATGTGGCACATCTTGAGCATGTATGGCATCACTGCCGCACATGCAAAATATTATTAGCAAGTGGGATTGACAAGACCTTGACCCAGACACTGCATTATCTAAAACAAGTTGAGCAAGATGAACCACCATGTAGAACAAGTCAGGAGTGACCCTCTGCTCACCTCTGTGGTTTCCTCCTGACGCCGCCTCTGGAGCCGTTCCACATCATCGATCTCATACACCTTTATCTCAAAGGGCTCCTTCAGCGGTCCAGACATAGGAGGCAAGTCCACCCACTGGCCGGCCGTGCCCACCTTTTTCCCAAGGGTAGAGCTGTCTGGCAGGGGTGCTGGGATCAGACGTCTCCTCTGGAAGCCTACAAAGCCATGCATATGGTCAGACAGGTTACACTGATGACATACAATAGTAGTATTACAAAGCTCTATGAGTAAATATGTATGAGTCTCACTCTGAGATATATAGTAATGCAAGACTTTACACAGGCCAGCCAAATTGTGGTGATCGCATATTTATGAGGGTTACATGATACTATTGTGTATATACATAGCCCATGGTTTAATGCACATGAATTCAAATAGTTAAATATTTAAGGCTACAAACCCTGAACCAGGTCACTACCGCTCACGCTCAGTTCATCTTAGTCAATCATCACACAGCTTGAAGTCACCTTGTTTCAAACATTCGTTATCATTTTTCCATATGTGTGTGAATAATGCATGCTGCTGATTCAGGAGGACAGTAAATCCAATGAAACACCAATTTGTGAATGTAATAAGAATGGATTCATCAGGAACCCCTAGCTGGATAATTTCCTAGGAGAGAACATTCATTTCTGAATGTAATTTCAATGCGTGTAGTTTCATGAGGAAGCACTGTCTGATAGACCTGTATGATATATTCATAATATTTGTGAATATTACCTATACCTGCATTGCTATGTGTAAAACCCCAAAACCCAAATTACTTTCTCACCATTTGCTCTCTTCTTGGGATACTTGGAGCTTCGTGTTCTTCCTGTAGATGACATGCCGCTCTCGCTCATGGAGTCGTGGGCAGAGGAGGCGCTGCCTGTGGCTTCACTGTCACGGATCATGCTTTCATATCCGCTGCTGCCACCACTGTGGTAGAACAGAGCTGTGCGGCCCATAGCTGGAGGCAGCTCCCCACTCAACACACTGCTGTTGTCACTACCATGGCCGCTGCTGTAGCGTTGAGGCCGCCTGGGTGCTGTGATTTTGCTGTATGGAGAGGGCAGCATGGCTATGGGAGATTTGTCATCACTCACGTTCACCCCGCTGTCATTCCCGCTGTCTGAATCTCCTGAACCTCTCATGTGTTTGCCTGACATGTTGCCTGTTGCCAGTTCGCTCACACGGCTGTTGGCAGCCCTCATGGCCTGCTTTGTGCCCATGATAGTTCCTCGCCCAGGCTTACTGCTAACAGCAGCGGTGGTCCGAGGAGCTGATGTCCGCCCTGATGGAGGGAGGTTGGCGTTGGTATTTCTGGTCACTGGAGTGGCCAAAGATTTGGTAGAGGAGCTGAGGCCCTTTGAGTTGTTGGCTGACAGTGACCGTGCCTTGCTACCATTGACTGCTCCTAATGTTCTGGGATTCACAGACGCTTTTACCTGACCAGGTTTGCCAGTATTTCCTCCACTTGTTGATGACGGGCAGGTAGCTATAGGAGAGCTAGATGAATTAGGAACACCAAATCTCGGAATGGACTTGCTGGATTTGCTGCTGCTGCTCCCTAAACTTGCACCACTATTCTCCCTACTGAGTGCAGTTCTGGATCCCGATAATGACAGGCTTTCACACCTTTCCAGTGACATTTGACTGCCGTAATGCTGCCCAGCCTCTCCCCTTGGCCCTCTGGCCTTCAGACTAGAGGTAACTTTGGCTGTGTTGAGGCTGGAGGTTTTGAAACTGGTAGAGTCTGCTCTGTGACGTACCTCAAGCTCATCCTCTGATACAGCTGCCCTTGCTCCCGAAGCCCTTCCTGTCTCCCCATATGGTGACTTTAAGGCACTTTGGGGCAGCAGGGTCTTAGTCTTATGATCAAGACTGGACTTTCTCACTGGAGGGGGAGGAGGCGAGATGCAACCAGGCTTAGGCAGATTACTTGCTTTCTGTGAGTTAGCCTTGTTGTTTTTCCCCAGAGAGGAGAATTTAAGGCTGGTGGTAGATGCAATAATATCTTGGGTTCCCTTGTAGTCTGTGGAGGAGTGGATGACGGGCACTGTTCCCAGAGTGGTGGCACCTCGTCTTAGCTGAGGCATTTTGCTGGGTGGATTCTTAATGGCTGACTTCTCACAGCCATCGACCACCCTCTGGGATGAGGTAGACCCCTGCACCTTGGGTGGGCGAGGTACACTGTTGCTGTTGTTGGATGTTTTCCCGGAAGGTATGCCACTGGGAGGATTTCTGAGAAATCTGCTGGTGCTGCTGGAGTCAGATAACTGAGGTTCTGAGTGGTTGTCAATGCGCTGCCAAGGATTCTCCTGCTTAGCCTCCTGCCTTGGTGGCTCTCTGCTGCTGCTGCTGCTACTGCTACTACTGTGAGAGATGGATGAGGTAGGTTTAATCTTCCTGGGAAGACTGGAGTGTACTATGGAGGGGCCCTGTGGAAGTTGGGAGGAACTAAGTGAGTGAGCTTTAGTAATTTTAGATGTGAATCTGAGGGAGCCTTTGGACGATTCCGGAGATGGGGGGCACTTTGTCAAGGATAGTTTGCTTGAGGCAGCACTATCACTGTCTTGTTCAGAAAAACTAAATCCACTGTCATTTAAGGAGTTCTTGGCATCTCTAGGAGAGGATACACATTGGAACATATCCAGGGAATCAAAGTAAAAGGTGGCTTCTGGTCCCATGTGTTTAGCCTGAGGAAGAAAGACGTCTGTAGAATGAGCCCCTTCACTCTCCAAGGTGCAGACACTAACCTCACTCAGCCAAGAACTGATAGATGAACCCCTGCTATCTATACACTCCATTGCTCCCTCCTGGAGGGGTGTGACCACTGCAATGTTCACCTCCGATCCTCCCACAGCTGACGTGTAAGCGTCAAATTCATCATTAATGCTGCTGATGATGCTGACAGGTCGGGAGCCAGAGGCCAGGGCCTGAAGGGAGCAGTCACTGTTGAAGCTGATAATGCTGGATGGCCGACCCTTATCTACAATGCTGCCAATAGACAGCTCCTCCACCACAGTGAACACCAGCTCATCCTCCCCATTCAGCTCCACGGGCTGCTGCAAGGTGACAGTGGCTCTAAGGATGTCCCGATCCAGACACCTCTCCTTCAAGGTAGAGCGCACCTGACACACCTCCACTGGAGCTCTCAGCAAAGGGGAGGTGCAAGGATCCTTCCTTTTCACAGCCTGGTGGCTCATTCCCACTGGTGGCATTCTGGTGCTGGATCTTTCTTCATTATCTGTATTTTCTCTCTGTTGTGAGGGAGGTGGGGCTGGCTTTGGCAAGGCTTTCTTGTTGAAGTAGACCTTCTCCCTCACCACGGGCTCAGAGTTTGGCGCTGCAGTCGTTGCTAGCTTGTTTGTACTAACCCAACTTTCAGAACCCAAGGCCTTCTCACCATCAGCACTGGTTCTGCATACATTTTGGACACTCTCTGGTGTCCTTTCTGCAGGTGTGCATTGCCTCTTGGCATTGTCCAGTTTAGTTTTAGTGTTGGGACTGCAGGACTGTTGTGTAGTGACAGATTTAGGAGACTGCTTGGGTGATATGCCCTCTTGGTTATAAGAAATATTTGCTACAGTCTTTGGTGAAACAGAGCCTTGGCTCTCCTTAGATTTGTCAGTCTTAGGGCTAGCCTGGCTTCGCTTGCCCTCTCCAACAAAGGCAGTGGGTTCTTCACTGCCATCTATACACTCTAGCCTCTCCTGCAGCTCAGCAAATGTGTTGCATTTGAAGAACTGGTCTCTGTCCAGAGGGCCTTCTTTTGCAGACCTCCTCTTATTCAGGGAGGGGATAATTGGAACAAAAGCAGGTGGGCCTTCATTGTCACTAAGCTCCCTGTCTGAGATTGCAGTTCCCCCAGGGCCCACGTAAATGACAGTATCACAGGACTGTTCGCTACTGGAGGAATAGTCTGGGTCACTGAGCAGAGAGGGCAGTTCTGGGTCCAGGGCTACTGTCCGAGGGTGGAAGGGCCTAAGGTGTGGCGGCCGGCGAATTCTCCCCTCCTCACAAGAACTCTCCCCTCCAGATGAACTGGATGCATACTGCAAAGCAGAATTAAAGAATACATTAGTCTTTTCTGGTTTTAAACATGATCTCATTAAGTGATAAGTAATATGATTCTGTCTTCTTAAAATATTAATGTAACAATTCTCTCATTTTACAAAACAATTTTAACGCTTATAATTTATAGTAGATTCATTTATTAGCAATTTCATAGTGAAATAAATCATAAGACCATGAAATCACCAGTCGATATTTATCTAAAGGTTAAAAGTGCACATCAATAATCACACAGAAAATTAATGTCAATAATATGAATTGCTGTATGTGGACTGCATTGTAATCATGCCTGGGTCCAATACCAAATAAATACATGCTGTCATTCCACCTAATTATCTGGAGCATATATTTCCCTAATCCGAGGGTATGCATTACACACTTCCTTAGGCAGTAGTATTGATTACAAGATAATGTGTTGGGGAGCTGAGAAAAACTAGCTCTGAGTTACTGCACTAATAATCTTTCATTTGCAGAAGCATTCACACATTCATTTGTTTAACAGCTTCAAAATTACAGGAGGAAGAAAAAATTTGAGGACTGAAGTCATGGCTTGAAGTTTTACATGCACATTAGGAATGTAATTACTCTAACAGCAACACTTTAAAATAATGTTACAAAAAAAACAATTACGCTGCATTTTTCATTTAAAAACAATAAACAACATTAAACAGAGCACACTTATTACAGGAATCCTTATTTCAAAGTATTCTAATTCAAATGTACCATTTGCTCTCACTGGATTTTCATACATTACTTGTTAATCAGTTTATTAGTGCATATGTTCAACCAGATTTATCAGTGCTGATCAGTTGATCAGCATACCTTAGACTTCTTCTTCCTCATGCGGTGGATGCGGGATGCCAGCTGGATAGTGGTGAGTGAGTCAGCGTAGTTGGCGGGGGAATCAGAGATGTGGGCGATCATGGTGGTTCTGCAGTTGATGTTGCCAAGGGACTCCCTCAACAACATTGTGAGTTTGCTGTCCCTGCAGGATGCATTTACATTGCTGTTAGCATATGGCACAGTAATATTTCACAATGACAATGACGGTAGCTGACATGATCCCAAGAGGAGCCATTTCGAATCCTTTGAGTTGAAAAATACTCCCAAATGGTAAGTCATTCATCTTTTCATACCTGAATAACCACAATATAATCTTATGCAACACCAGTGAAAGCTTTTATATGAAGTTAACTAAACAAACTAAATAAATAGTCATACAGCAAACCTGCAGGACTGACAACGCATGCAGTGACTTGCCGGAAACAATTACTTACTGCTAAAACACAGTAAAAGAGCCTGTAAAACCAATGGTGGTTTTCTTACCTGTAAGGTACATGTTTCGCTCCATTTGCTAAAGCCATGATGACATTCCCCAGTGCGTTTAGAGAGAGACACAAGCCTCCCCCTCCGTCTCTGCTTTTACTCAGGACCTTTTCACAGCTTCCCAGATCGATGAGGTGCAGCCTGCTCCGTCCGCCTGACACTGTGCCAACGACAGAAGACGAACCAGGTGAGCACAGAGCAGACACTCCCTCTCCCAAATTTGTTCTTTGCACACATTGCCATGATGACAGGAGCGGCACAGCTCTGCCAAGACTAGACCGGTGACTGTCAGAGCTGTCTGATTTATTTATGAGTAAGATTCCCACACTGAAATGATTCAAACTGAAGCCAGACTGGTAAACTCCCACCAGATGCGTAACTCATAGTAACAAGGAGGCTCCACCGGTTATACACACAAAAATGAAAGAATCCACTGACAATCAGAAAAACACATGCAGTCCTCTTGTAATGATTTAAAATGCAGCCGGAGCGAACTGGCTGTCACTGTGAAAATCACAGGGCTACATATTGTTATGTGGGTGACTGATGTAATTGCTACAGCAGCAGCAAAACATTCAACTCTTGTCAGTAAGGCTTCAAATATTCATTCGCTCTTGACCAAAGCATAAAACTTGCATACAAACTAGTTTCAGTCTTGCAGAGGCCAGAAACAATTAATCAATAAACATTGCAAATAACGGACTAAATGTTGCATTCATACTTACTGTGCCATCTAGATCACAACAAAACCATCTTGTGGTTATTCAGTGGGAAAGACAGGTCACCTTTACATAGATATAATTAGAGGAGGAAACATACTAATCATACACTGATCTGGTTGCACACAGATGCGTCACTCTATCACTCCATACTATAACTGCGTGGTGGCAACTTGTGGATTTGACTGTGACAGAATTGGAGGTGTAGTAATGGAACAGTACTAACTTCCTCCCTTGCCACTCTTCTCCATGCGGTACTGGTAAATGTGAAGTGTGAACAGCATGTGGGAGTTGCGTCGCTCTTCCTCATCTGCATTGGGTCTGCTGGTGCTGCGTGCGGCGATGGCTGCGTCCAGGAAGAAGGCGGCTTTCTCAGCTGTCGGGGCACGAAGCTCACTCTGATTCTGGAGCTGCAGCAGGGGAAAGGAAGAGACAGACAATGGGGTTAGGGTGAGCAGAGGAGACCACATAGGTCTTTCAGAACGGAGGTAGATGTGAAAAGGATACCAGGGAAGAGAGGAAAGAGAAAGAGAGGGGAGCCAGTTAATTGGACCCCAGCACACATTTCTTGCACATTAGATTGGGTCTCGGGGGCAATTAAAACAGCAGATATGCACACACAGGGAGGAGGATTAGGAGAGGTAATGGTAGAGCAGGAGGCAGGGGCACTTCCCTTGCCGTGGATGTGATGATGGTGGTGGTGAGATATAGACAGAGAGGTGGGGAAATGAGGAGGTAGAAGAGAGAGAAAAGGCGGGGGGCATCATGAAGGGAGCCCATGCATGGCTTCTGAGAGGAAGAGCATGAAGGAGCCTCACAGAACTGCACAGGCTTTGAAGTCAGAGTCCATACAGATCCCCCCCAAAAAACAACATCTGACAGCAACACCTGTGAGAGCCTTCAAACCTGCAGTCCTCCACCATCCCCCAATAACACTTCTATTGTGCTGTAGAGGGCTGGCGCTAACACACGGGTAATAGATGCTGATGGATGCTGACAGGAGAGTCAATACAAAGGTAAGAAGAAAGCCATCAATACTACAGATGGGTTTGGTGAAAATATAAAGCAAGGATTTCAGAGGCAGATAGGATAGAGCGAGACTGACTAGGAAGTCCTGGGAGATAAGAACACACATACACACACATGCACTCACAAGAAACAGTCAAACATCTTTGGTAGAGGAAGAGGTAGATCATATACAGAAAAAGATCAATACCTAGACAGACTAATACCTAATAACCCGCAGGGAGAATAAAAGGATCAGTGAACAAAGAAAAAAGTGGAGGAGGTGGAATCCTTCTAACCTGAGTGCCACAGATAGGATCCTCTCTCAGGTGGATACCCGGGGACTGGCCTTCCTGCAGGCTGCCTGTTGACACCTCAGACAGCAAGTCTTTCAGCTCCTCATCTTTCCCAAAGATTTCCACCGCAGACACTCGGACAGAGAAGCGCGTGCCCGTCTTCTCCTTGCGCTCATTGATGAGCTTGAAGAGCCAGGAAATGGCACAGGGCACAATGCCTAGGCTCTGAGTGGAGCTGTCTTTGCCAATCATGGTGTATGTCTTGCCTGAGGATATGTGAAAGAAAGAGGGGGATGGAAATGGAAATATTGCCTTGTGTCTGGAAGCTAGCTAACACTGGCTCACTGTATGTTCAAACTGAAATTATTTCTTTAATCAAGCTGTCTGGAATGGCGAAGAAGTTGACAAAGGACTAGACACTGACACTGGATATTTTCTGAGGGTTATTGTGTTAAACAAGTGCTGATGAAAAAAAATTAATAATGGCTGATATGGGGTTCCAGAGGTAATATCTAGTACATGCCAAATAAAAATCAAACGCTAATCCAAGGACCCATTCCAGAAGCAGTCATTCTGAGGAGAATTATAGCTGGTGGAAGCAGCAGCGTGAGGACAGGAAGCCCTTCAGCCTAAGAGCACTGGCCAGGCCAATTACTAAGATTTTAATTACAGACTGAGCCCTGAAGCCTGGATGCAGCACTTTACCCCTCACCCTCCCACCCTAGACTCACTACCCATTCCTTTCCTCCAATCTCCCATTCCTTGACTCACCCCAGTGCACCGCTAAGCCAATTGTGGACATCAAGTGTAGCTAACAAAGAGCAGTGAGAGTTTTCTTCGGCTAACAAAGACTCATGTCTAATCTCTTGCCAGTGGAGGAGCTTACCAAGCTTGACTTGGCCAAAGCAGAAGATGCAGCCGTCTGCACCGTTCACCACAGACTGGATGACCTCGGCTACTGTCCCTGAGCACACCTCAGCCTGTGAAAAACACACGGAGACAGCGCTCTCACAGTCAATTTACAGTTCAGCCACATCCAAGAAATACTGTAAAACAGGCATAAATGAAACCAATAAATTCAAAATGATAACACATAAACCAAACAGCTATTTGGCATTGGTAACACCAAATCAGATAAATGGTTTCAGTGTTTTTCATCACTTGGGATTGTGTGTGTTTGTGTGTATGTGTGTGCTGCAACATGTGGCTCATTTTTTGCAATCTGTTTCAACATAGGTCCTCTGGGGCAAGACTTCTGAAGCAGAGGCCCTTTCCCATACATCAAATAGCAAACAAGGCCTCTAACAGCAGAACAGCTTGCTGTTACTGTTAGCCACCAGCAGTGCTGTCCCAGCGGTGCAATCTAGCAGCTTGGCCTCAGCTCTGCAGCAGCAACATCCCAGCTTCAGCTAACAGAAGATTACTTAGGGACAATAGTTGCTCAAGTAGGTGGTATGGGAGAAGATCTGAGGCGCTCACCAATATGGAAACACCATCCCACACAGTGATGACAGTCTCCTCTGCTCTCAGATATTTAGAGCTTTCTGCACCATGGGGAAATACATAAAATATTTGACGTCAGGTTTTTTTTATATAATTTTGCACTGGCTGACATCGAGCTGAGCACTCTGTTAAATAAAGGTGTTGTTTGTTTAAAGCTTTGGAGAGAGCAAGACTAGTGTTCTCTTAAGTTACCATGGAGTAAACATGTATCTGACCTTTGTCTTTGATCTTAGTGGGTATGCCTGCTGTGTGCTGCAGAGGGCTGGGGTTAGATATAGCTGTTCTATGAAAGGAGAGGTTACATATAACTGGAGTGGATTCAAATCATTCCCCAGAGGGCTTAGAAGGCCCAGCTGTTAGGCCCACACTGGTATGAATGCCCTCTGACCCAAGACAGGCATTTTTCTCTAAGCCCCTGGCCACACCCTGCCAGCATGAAGACGTCCCTTTGCCCTTGAGAGGCTGAAACCCCACAAAACCCAAATACATACACATACATATACTGGTCCTTACTTGTGAGGCATCCTGGGTAAAAACAGCATCAAAGGCGAATATCTTTGGGACGGCCACAGTAGCGGATCTCCTGTGTCCTGAACTGGAGTGTGGGCTGGACGCGGGGTCGTAGAGGGTCAGCTGCTTCTTCCTACTGTCCACTTTCAGAAAAGACTGAGACTCTGAAGAGTCTGCAGCCTCCAGAGAGGGACAGATACGCATCATCACTTTCACCTACATCAAAAAGTGAGACAGATAAGCAGAAAGAAGAAAAAATGAAAGGGTGGATCAGTAAGCGAGATAGCATAAAACATGAAATAAAACATGAAAAATGGGCGGACAGACTCAGCAGGGAGATGTAAGAATGCATTCTTCAGGTTTAGAGCAGACGGGAAAAAAAATGCCTGCAAAGCTTAACATCTTTTACTAACAGACAGAGCACTAACAGAGGAAAGAGGAGAAATGTACGTTGGCATTCTGATTAAAGGTTAGGATCAAAACTGAGAGCGTGGCTCAGCATTGTGCATTAACATCACGTCCACTATGTCAGAGTTGATGGACATTGGAGGTTGCCATGGAAACACTTGGTCTCACATTGACTGGTGAACTCTATGGGTCAACACAATGTCGAATGGTGTCAGTGAAAGGCAGCAAGGTGTGTATTGAAAGTCATAGCAGAAAATGGTGAAAATGAATGTGTGTGAAGCACCACGCTGGGGGATTATCCCTCTAGTGGGTTGTTTTTCTGGACCAGGCGCAGCTCAGCAGCATGGGAGTGCAGGAGCATATGGCCCCCCTCCTTCTTATTCCACCTACTCACTCTTCCTTCTTCTCCCTCTATTGCCTGAAAACTGGCGCCTCCACTTCAAGGAGCCTGAAACTCGCCCTGTTGCATTCTGGGACCTGACTTTCATAAAAGTGAGCTTACAGTCTTAACACATTCCACAGGTCATGGTACAGTTCATGATGCCCACATGGAGCGCTAAATAGGATGACAGCTTATATCTCAAGGTGTTGATTTAGCACCGCTCTGACAAGCCTGTTCATATCTAACCTTATTGCCATGGTTACGGGAATGAAGTCATTCTGCAAGTTGTGTATGGTGGCACCTCATACAAACAATAGTAATTTCACCATTTCCTGCCTTTGCCCTGCTGCACAGAGGCACTGTGTGTGGTTTGTGTGGGTGTGGCTGTGCTTGTGCGTGTCAGGCTGTATGATACCCCCATTTACAAGCACCTTCTTTTGAAATTCTGACAACTCTATATTGCTTTACAATCTGATGATCAGATATACACCACCATTTTTTTTTCCTGTGGAGGCTCAGTGGAAATATATCTGTGACTGACAGGAGACATAAACGGCTCTTGGGATATGTATAGCTGTCTTTGGAGTCCCTGTCAACTCCCTGAGTGTTTAGTGTTACACCTAGCATTACATCAACTGAACAGTTTCTATAACCTACCATATATGTGATAAGGAACTCAATCCAGAACCATTTCAAAGCCTCTTGAAAAAGTACCTATGATGCCTCTCAGGCATTGAAATAAAACCCTTAAAGTACAGCTAGCTCCCTTCCCTTTCTGACAGATGAGTGTTTTGCTCAGCCTGGGTCTCTCCTCTGTCTTCACCCCCACACAAAAGGACCATTCTTCCCCTGGCTAGTATATAAATATTGCTGCAGATCCAGGCTCCAGCACTCTGAAACAATGTCACTGGAAATTCCTTTCTTTCAGTGAATGAATTCATCCTGGATTCCTAAGGCCAAGTGCAAACTCTCTTTATACTCCACAGGGGGCTGTTATCATGACTGACGTGTGCATATGTTGAGTAAATTACATTTGCTATGACATTTAAACTGGGCTTCCACATTTGACTGCTGGGTCTCCGTCTACCAGACAGAGGCTACCAGGCGAGCTAATGTCTCAGTTTTATTTATGTTGGCAGAGATCAGATACTGAAGGCCACAGAGGATTGGCTACAGTATTTTCACACCTCAGACTCCGTGCTAATGGCCCCTGTTTCCCTGTCCCTTGATCCCCCACAAAATCCATTAGTGTGGCTTGGCATTCTTCCATCCACTCAACTGTCTTTGCTTGAAAAGCCATGTCTAGGTCACAAGTGGAGAGATGGAAGTGACCCACATACAGGTCGATGGAAACAAGACATCCACCCAAGTCTTGCTGAATTGAATGATTTGAATTAATGTGAACCAGACACAGGCAAAGTCGAAACTTACTGAAGGCTACTGAAACTGTGCAAATGTGATTCCACAAGTGAGAGAGAGGGAGAAAGAAACTGAGAACGCTCACTGATGTGTTTGTTACACACTAAGGAAACCTGAAAATCTGGCCTAATTGGCTTGGAGCAATATCATAAATCTTGATTTCCCCTTTAAATACCAGCCAATGTAGGTGCACAGATGCACAGTATACCTCAGGTGTGGGCTTGAGGAGGCTTGTTAATAACACAGGTTTTTTTTATGAAGTCCATGTGTCAATGGGAGATTTACAGTATGTGGCAAAATCTCAAACCGTCTGGATACCTGGCAACAAAGGCGAGCACTTCCCATCCAGGTGGGATCTAATCTTGTTAGGGGACTTCTTCTGCTTTATAAATACAGGACGCCGGCTCTGACAAACAATACCCAATAAACCACAAAGGAAGAGCGATGTGTTTATACAGCTTTGTTTAATGACTGTCCTATTGCTGCCAGCCTGACTTTCATCATCGCACACGGTACCTAAAATGGTATTAGAAATCCTGCTGTTAACGTGACCGCAGATTTGTGAATTATAGCTTTTACTGACTTTCTGTGTTCAAAGAGAGGAATGCTGGTCCCACAAACTGAGTGAATTCATGACATTCCAGCAGGCTTATCTGGCTGCATCTGGACCAGCGTGCCGCCACTCTCCATTCTCCCCTTCAAATAAGGGTCTGTCTGTATCTGTATATGTGTGTGTGTGTGTGTGTGTGTGTGTGTGGGCAGGGGTGGAGGAGGTCATGGGGGTTTACACAAGCAGAGTCTATAGACTATACGTATCTTTTTGTGCATTAACTGTACTTTACGAGCATTAACATCATGCATTCAGCTTTGAGTCTTTTGTGTATGTGCTGCCGTGTGTCCGCTCTCACCTTTCCCATCCCTGGATTCTCTTTCACTTTGGATACGGCTCGGAGCAGGCATGGTGGAGCGGGGGGCGGCGAGACCTGCAGGATGCCGCTGAAGTTGGTGGGGTAGATGGAGGGCTCCTGTAGGTGGAGCAGTGAGGGCTGGTGCTTCTTCCGCTTGGAGGACAGGTTCAGCTTCTGAGCTGCCCTGAAAGACGAAAAACAAAAACACCCGGAGGTTGAAGCTAAACTTAGAAAGCCACCATGGGAGAAAGTTCATATATAAACAAATCACTTTTTGTTTGGGTGATGTTGTCTTCCAGAGAGGTACCCAACCAAAAGCTTATTGATTTTAAATGTCTAACTTGACATTTTTTGAGGGTGTTCTGCAAAGCCTTTAGAAATCGCACACTGAAACTGTAACACAAAAGGTCACCAAGCTCCTTTTAGTCTGCCAAAGTAAACAAAGTCAGTGGGAGAGCTACACTATGCCACCACTCCCACCCTTTCTTCACTCTAAAAATGCTTTGCTTCCAACGCCCAACTCATACTCCCCTACCATGAAACATAATGCTTCAGCCCTGCACTTCATCTAGAACCAGTAGACCTCTCCCCCACCTTTATTTTTTATACAGAACTGCAAATACATAAGATAAAAAATTACTAACCAAGACCCTCAGACTGTCAGAGACCACACATACAGGCTGTTATAGCAGGAAGGCAGAGTACATCCCCAAACACAAAAAAATCTGTCATGGACATGACAGGCGAGGGCCGCTGAAACAATGCCCATCTCTGCTACTAAAGCCGAGCAATTATGACAGAGTATGTTCACCCATCATTGAAATCAAAGCTGGAACATGTTCTGCATGTTTGGAGTTTTGATCATTTACATTAGATGAGCCGGCCAGCACTGGCAGATGAGAGGCTGGCAGGTCTCCTCTAGTTTAGTGGTATCTTAAGAGACAAATGGCTGTCTGAGCAGTTCTGCTGCGCTGGCACCTAATAGAACCCTCTGTTGTAACTGAATCCAGCTTTTTGACAGTCCTCTAATTAAAATCCACTCTCATCCTGGCCTCGTGTCTCCCAGACACAGCACTGAGGAGACACAGATTGACCACAGGGCCAACTGAATCAGACACATGCTCTCCTATCTGTCTCAACTCCCGCGACTAAAAGGGCACTACCAATATCTCTGCCTGGCCTGCAGGGAATCTAGCCAGACGTAGAGTGGTTCCAGGTATGGCATCGCCCTGGATCAGCTAACACCGTACCTCAACTGGAAATTCAAGGTCAGGGGAGGAAAGTAATACCCCAAGGAAATTCAATGCACTCAAATGGTTTTTTACTCAAGCAGTGGGATTTCAGAGAAATGCAGGCAAGACAAAGAGGCGGTTGTCAATATGAAGGAAAGAATGGTACACAGAATGAAAGAAAATTGGAGTGAGAGATTAAAAGATGAAAAATCTGCAGAGCAAAGGATTTTAGGAGAAGTAAAAGAAAAGCAGAGCATGTGAAAAAGAGAAAGATGGAGAGAGTGAGAGCAAAAAAGAACAGATCCTCGTGTGTCCTGGTGAGTAGTAGTTTCCTAAGAGGCCAGCCTGAGCTCATTAGTCCTGCACTGGGCTCCTCCGGACAGGACTGGGTGGGCCACTGCCAAAATCACCCCCACCCCTCCTCCTCCTCCTCCTCTCCCCTCCTCTCCCTTCTCCTGGAGTGACAACCCCCACCCCTCATCTCCTCAGCAGTCCCCTCTCCACTGTACGCCCCCCTGCAGCGACAGCCCAAGAGTACAATCAGGGAACACACTGCCGGCTGATGGAATAATTATTGCATCCAAGGAGGCTACAGGAGAAGGCTCTCCCCAGGGAGCTGCCTATGTGTGATAGCATGCGAGACGGATCGTGTGACGGGAAAAAAAAATGAGACGGAATAGATGAATGTGAGATGGAGAGAAAGAAAGGGGAAACTACACCAGATTACACGTGGCTGTGTGCGACTATGTGTGTGTGTGTGTGTGTGTGTATGCGCATTTATGAGAGGTATCCGCAGCACATTCATTCAAGATAAATGTGCCCTGTCTCTGTCTGTGTCTCTCACTCCTGCTCTCTCACCTCATTCTGTCTCTTCCTGCTTCAGCAAACAGATAAATCAGGCATCAGGAGTCACCATAAGACACCACATAGGGAGGAAAGGCAGGTAAGGGCACCGTGCTGATTTAATAGAATTGTCTTGACCAGTGAGGAGTGCACACAAGCCAATGCTGAGCTTGTAACCTTGAGATTTAATTCATGCTGCACAGTGATGATTGGTGCACATGTGTTTTTCAGCAGAAGGTGAGAAAAAAGGATGATATTGCTTTTTTTTCCCCCACCACAACCACATGCACACAGGGAAATTAATTGCTTGTCACCATCTCTCGCTGCTTCTCCCTTCCCCTCTTCTCTCCGCCCGTCTCTGCGTTTCTCAACTATATGATCAGTCAATGGAAAATAGGCAGTGAGGAGAGGCTCAGATTTCTACAACAACAACAGCTTGTCCACCTGTTCACTCCCCATCTCCATGCTAATGAAGCTGTTTCCCTACACAACTTGCAAATGCTCAAAGGAGGAGCTGTGCATCTAGCAAATCAGAGGCTCTGATATCAGTTAGTTAGAAGTTTTGTACAAAATATTCACATGCTGCTCTGTGGAGTGTTTTGCAAACTAAACCAAAGGTTTGCTTAAACATGCACCAGGAAGAAAAAATGCTGCAGTGGTGTACTTACAGCTCTTTCCAATCCATTATCTAGTTTATGGTCATAGTCAAAAAAGAGACAACTGATAGAGTTCAACTTTGCGGTCCATGTCTGAGTTGTCACTGCTCTCCATTACTTGCACATTTGACACGCAGGCACGGTCGCCGAGAACAGCGCGAGGCGGGGCTGCTCACTAGTTGGGGCACAGGGGTCCTCTTTGCTCCGATCACAATCATCGAGGTTCCACTTGATTTCACAGAGGTTTGTAAGAAGCCAGAGGGGCGGAGGGAGGACGAGGAGGAGGAGGCGTGGGCGTCATAGTAACCAAGTGGAACAAGCGCCAGGTGGGGCAGGGTGGAGGTGGGCAGAGAGGATGAGTACCCTGCAGGAAAAGCAGTAGGTTCACAGTGAGGGGGCGTGGAGGGGGGGTGGTGGAGGTATTCCAGAGAGCGTCTTAGGAGGAGGCGAAGAGGAGGTCAGGATGAGAAGGAGCACCTCCCCTGTTCATACGCCACTAAAGCACCTCTAACTCTTTCCATGCCTCTTCACCTGCAAAAGTTCAGTCCGGAGATGCAAAAACCCTGCAACAGCTTCCTCCCCAACTCAGTCTTCCACTTCTTTCACATCCGATTCTAGATTCATCCCACAGGCTGCATGATTTTCTTTCATTCAGTTAATCCACTGTGGTGTGTCTGCTGCGACTGGCTGCAGGTCCTGATGCCCAGGTCCTTCCCAGAGTCTCTGCTGCTCACAGACGGGAGGAGTGGGAGAGAATCAGCACGCCTGGCTAGGCTGGAAGATTTCCTTGGGTGGCTGAGAATGAGGAGAATTCCTACTCCGGTTCCGCCTCTCAGTCCTTCTCCTGCTATCGGTGAAATGCTGGCAGCTGTCCTGCCGTGTTTCTCTCTCTCTCTCTCTCTCTTTCTCTCTCATTCTCTCGCTCTCTCTCTCTCTCTCTCTCTCACACACACACACACACACACACACTCCCTCCTCTCTCCCTGCCTCCCTCCTTTCCCTCTCTCTCTCTCTCTCTCTTTCTTTCCTCAGCCCAGCCCCTTTTCCCTCCGACTGCCAGACGAGGTGTCAGCGCTCGATTGCTGGCTGCTTGCGGCGCAATTTGCGAGTACTCTCTTTCTCTCTCTACCCACACACACACACACACACACACACTCACTCTGTCTCATACACACCCCAGCACACACACACACACACATATGCACCCCACCACACGTCACATGAATACTTAATGCATACAGGAGCCCTCTCTTCTTTTAGGGTCCCACACTTCAAACAGATTTGTTTAGTATGCCTACAGTGCATGCATGCATGAGCACGAGTGTGTATGTGTGTTTCTGTGTTTGTGTGAGTAGTGAGTGTACACTTGTGCACATTTGTATTTTTTTGCCTTTGTTTAAGGATGTAATTAGCCAGATGAATGAGAGTGTTATTAATCATAAGGAGTGACACGCAGATAAGGAAGGGTATACTTAAGAGCAGAAAGATGGATTGCCTGAATGAGCAATGTTCTGACTCAATTGGAAAACTAAGAGAGATTAAAAAAAAAAAAAAGAAAAAGAGTGCGAGCAAAGAGGAGAGCGAGGGAGAGGACAGACAATGAACAGATGACATCTTAGAAAGGCTGATCTATGCTGGCCAGTGGGAAAGAGCGCAGCCAGTCAATGGTCAAGGGTAAAAAGGGGAATGAAAGCATGTGAGTGGGCGAGCACCGGGGTGAGAGTACCCTGTATTCCCTGGGCTGCCAATTTGCCAGTAAGCCCTCTCAGCCCCCGACCAGGCAGTCTTTTTTGAAAGGCTGCTGCTTTGGCTGCAGAGAGCCTACTACAACACATCGGCAGACAGAGTGGGTGTGAGAGTTGCCAGATGAAAGTGCATTCAGCACAAACCCACACCGAGCTCTCCCTGCCTCTCTCCCTCTGACATAGTGCCCCTTATATGAACTCTGCACGATTAAATTTGGAGGCGAAGAAAAAAAAGAAAAAAAGAAAACAAAAAGCCACCACTGCCTATGTATCTGGAGAACAGAGTGTCGTAATGAAGCGGTTTGATATATCACATAACCTTTACCTTCCTCCTTTACCACAGCACGCTTACCTCTGCTTTTCTGCCGTGTGTCCAAATTAATTCGCCTGAGGTGGGTTTATTTTAAAGAGCAAGAGCCGTCTCCTGAAGCTTGTTTCCCTAACACTGAAGCCCTCTGAATCATGACTGGCAACCGTCATAAGGAGACAATACTAATGTGGACACTGGTCTACATTGACAGTGCGACCAGTCATTAGTCTCATACCTATTGCTGCTACCCTCAATGTGGTTTCAAGTGTTATATATCAAAATGATGTAATAATAGGGAACAGCCACAGTTGGAATTGTCCTGATAGCCTTTCAGCTCCATCACTGTCTCCTTTTGAACAGACCTCAGTGACAGATAATGACTCTAATATATATAAATGAGCCAAAGCAAGACAGATGTAAAATCAAGGACCATTTGAAATAAAAGGTCTCCTGGCTCCTTTGTCTGAGAGAGGACATCTACATTTCGTCCTCACCTACGGAGGGAGTGACAGCGAGGGAGGAGGAGAGGAGGTCAATGACTGGGGAGCAGAGAGAGTGGAGAAGCTGTGTTTGCCTGCTGCTTTCAAAGCTTCACTTTGGCCTGCTGTCAATAATCGCTCCGGCCCCCTTTTCAAGCTTTGTCAAATTAACAAGAGAAATTCCTCTGCCCCAGAGAATCATTAGCTGCTGCACCCATTAGCTTGTTTGTGCAAATTTGTTTCTGTTCTTCACGGCCAGTGATACAGCTCTTTAGGTCTCCCCCTTTCTGTGGCTAATTACCATGTTGGCCACATTTACTATCCTTGACATTTCCTTTCTGTGATTCTTCTTTTTTCCCTCTGCAGACAAGATAAGACTGCTCTGGCCATTCATGCGGGGATCAGATCACTGGGTCTGATATCAGACTGCTTTATCCCCCCCGCCGTGAGTCTACCTTGCACTGCTGCTGATTAGCTGGCCGGCATAGCTCTCCATGAATGGAGATGGGAAAACTGGGCTCCAGCCAGCCTCTACATGGTGTGGTAATAATGACTACAGCACAATGAGTCAGGCTCACTCGCTGCTGGAGACATTCAGAATTCATCCTTAAAGGCATTTGTGAGATGCTTGTTGAGGGGATATATGTGCATGAAGCCACGTTGTTGTGTGCTGGAGACGCCGTCAAGCCCAAAATGCCATATCAGCAGATGGTCATGAGTGATTGGGCTGGATGTGTGTTGGTCTATCAGGTGAGGTGCTATGTTTTTGAGTCAAAAGATAATCAATAGGAAACCTCCCCAGAGCTAAAATCAGTACACACTGTCTTATTGATGGGCTGCCCTTGACACGATCAAACAGCGCTCTGCCCCAAAGGTGTGGGGGAATAACATAAATCTACCAACTGAGCTCAACTGTAGGAGAAATACAGACTTAGATCAGATAGAAAGCAACAGCACCAGGCTAATGCACAGACAGATTTTGTTGCTTTTTTCCCCCCAAATTTGGGTTGGATCGAAAACAAACTTTCATTTCTGCGCAGGCCTCAATGGCTGCAGGCCCACGTCACTCACAGTCTGACCCAGCCGCCGCTAAGCTTCAGTGGTGATTAAGCCACCATGACATCAGCCTGTGAACACACACATTCATATGGTGCACAGACAAGAGGAGATGATGTCATACTCTGCCAACCAGCCCTGGCAGTGAGAGGGCCCACCCAGACAAGATTTACAAGTGAGGTCAGGATGCTGATCATTAAGTATGAGGCAGATGCCCCTACACCATAAAACGCTTTTTCTCAGAATCAGCCACTGTAGCTGTATCTCACTGGGTCAGAGAAGACTGTTTGCTGTGGGTGTCAGCATCCCCCCAGATGTATGTTTTTTTCCTGTATAAATATATGCATTACCCCAACACTAAAGGCTGAGGGGGTCATATAGGGTGGGCTCTCAAAATAACCACAGAAATAAGTGGATTCAGGTTACCTGAGACACAGCATTGGGCACACGGGGACAATAAGGGAGAAACAGGCTGTCAAATCGTGACAAAGCTGATCCAAGCCTCCTGTGTGGCGCTGAGGTTTAGTCTGGTAATGAGCCTGTCTCCTTTCCAAAGTCTCCCTGCAATCAAGGGACCACTGGTATAAACATTAATTTAGTTTTTCTCACTTCCTCTCTCTTATCCTAAATCACTCAAAACAACCAATGCCTGAGGCCACAGCATCCTGAATACAGAGATTAATCTTGGAATGTGGTTCAACAAATGTAGCGAAAATGTGCATTTTTACTTCACAGAAGCAGCTAAAAAAGCTCCCACCTGCAGATACAGAAACCGTGCGGTCTGGTTATCTTATCGGTCAGATTAGCATCGACCAAAAACCCAGATCCTTCCAGTCATTTTGAAAAATGTTTCCTCTCCCCTTCTGCAGCAACAGATACATTAAAATGGAAGAGAGAACTAACAGGCTTATCTGGCCGTCAGTTGAATCTTATCAATCCAAAGCGCCGAAGCTTTCCACTGGCTGTCAGCCTGCTTCCTCCAGCTTGGCTGTTTTAATGGTAGTCTGAAGGTAGAGCTCCTCTCTCCTGTGTCAGTTTACACAGCAGTAGTTTACAGGAAGTGGCCAAACACCTCCGGGCTAGGATTTATAGACTTTCTATAAATCCTCAGAAATAGATAAACGGATCCCAGCTAAACCAGACAGCAATGAACGTGATGTCCAGTTAGCTGAGCAATATCTCGCCTGGCACGTTCCAAACATATTCAACCAAGGCCTTTTAGGAAGGCTCTTTGTTCCAACAAGGTGTTCAACAAGCCTTTTGTTCCTGCGGTGTCTGGCCTTGGACACAGAATACCAAATGGGGCATCATTTGTGCGCTGACTGCTGACAGCCCAAGGCTGCACACACATCTTCACTGCACCAGTTCCCGGCCAATTAGGTAAGGCCAAATGCATTCATGTAACATCTGTGAATACAATGCGTAATCATAGAAAAGATTCTAGACAAAAACCGATGTCACCATTCGCAACTAACTTGCCGTAGTCATGTCATAATAAGCTGTTCAGCATAAGATCCTCTGTCAGAGCAAGAGAGAAACACCCAGCTTCCCGTAAATTAATCCTAAAGTCTACCCAGGGTTTGCAAACCTGTTCTGTCACCCTCTCCTCAGAACTCTTTTGAAACAGTCTGTGGACTGAGGTGGAAAATGAGGGATTAGGGCATCCTCTGGAGAATAGCTTGAATAACGAGCGATCATTTGAAACACAGGAGAAGAAAGGGTGCTAGCGGTGAACGGGGAAAAAGCAGTGCAGGGGTAAAGATGAAAAAATAATAAACTGGAGATCACTCAGACAGAATAAGAAAATAAAACACTGTCCAAACACAGTCAGTTTGAGGAAGATGCAGGTGAAAGAGAAAGAAAGAGGCAGTGAGAGAGGGAGCAGCAGGGTGCACAGCCAAGTCCTCTCTTCGATCAGTGGGCCTGGCTCTGTGCCAGTGAGGCGATGTCCATGAGGAGGTAAATCATTTTCTGCCTGAGAAAGAAACAGGAAAAATGATCGTTGGGGCTATGCCACAGCCAGCTTGGAATTGCTTTATTCCCAAAGATGGGAATCCCCTGTCGGCCAAGAATAAATGGAACAGTTGGCGCCAAAAAGTGAAAAAAACTCATCAATATTCAAGAAAGGCTGGTTTGTTGCTACAGTACATCAGGGTAAGCAACAGTAGATTTAAGCACTGGCTTGTATCAACACAGAGATAAAAGCAACTTCTTTGTTCATTTCACTCTGCCTATCAAGGGAAATATGTTAAGCAGGTTTATCTTCTGTGCCTTTGGACGTCACATCAAGAAGAACAGACTCATGCCAGCAGACCCTCACCTCCCAAAGGACTCTGCAAAGAAGGTGCTGTGTGTCTATGTTGAGGTTCACGCCTAAATGATGGAGGAGGGAATATTTTTAGTGCTGCAACAATCCACAGTGTGTGACAAACCCTTCTTGCAGTAAAACTTCCTTCCAGTGTTTTTGTGTTTAATACCCTACCCATAAAGCATTGCGTCTCCAGACATCCTACATCCATCAGCCCATTCACATCCCTACCTAGTCCCCCATACCCACAGAGAAAGGCCACAAAACTCTCTTGCCAAGTTAGGGAATTAAAAAGGGCTTAAGACGAGCGAAGGAGGGGCATTTAGGGCAAAAGTCAGGGGCTATAATTCTATTTATAGTTCACTTTATTGTTCCTCTGAGCATTCAGGATCACATCTTGCTAATATGGCCTTAACTAGCTCGAACAGTAGACCACGCGGAGGGGAACAATGCACAGGACTTAACTCTGCAGGAACCATTTGTCAGTCAGCGAGTTAAGGGGCCAATTTAAGGCCCCTAAAGGAAAGAACTGAAAATACCTGCAATGAGAGTCAAAAGGTCCTAAAAGGAAAATCTCTAGAAAATGGCCAAACTTGTTCAGTAGAGGTCTCCAGATAATGGCGGCGTTAGAAGCAAGGGTGGAAAAGAAAACGCTCAGCGAGTGCGTCAAAATTAGTCCAGGCAGCAAAAATAAAAGTCTTGGAAGAAAATTCACTTTTCAGCTGATGGGTGACAGATGATAATGAAGACATGTTTTTCCCTGCTCTGCAGACTGCAGCCTCCCCACCCCTGGCACTGCTGACAAAGATTAACAGCTGCTTTCATCTCTTCCAGTGTATTTTCACTCTGCTCCTCAGACACTGCTCCAGGTATTTTGCTGCGCTCCTCTCCAAGGCTGCAGAGAATCTGGAATAACTTCACACTCTCAGTACACATGTTGAACTCCAGTTCACCCACCATCCCACCCACATCTTCCCTTGAAAACCTCAGGAAGGCTGTTCTGCTCAGGGTTCGCACGGAAGAAGTCTTGGCACTCACATCAAGTCATCACCACCTGAGTGACGTTTCCTGTCTCAGAAATCGGTTCAGCACACAGTGGAGGCACGTTATTGGACATACAAGAAACAAATGAGGACTGTTATTAACAGACGATGCCTCCACCATCAGATATAATGTCCTCTTAGATTAGCACATAACCTCCTTTCAGAATAACATGATGAGTGTGGGAGAGACAGACAGAGGAGAAGAAAGCCAGCATACTTCTGCTCCACTTCTCTGCTTCATTAATCACTTGCCGCCAGGGTAAGACACCTAGCGATTATTTATTTGCACTTCTCCACACAGAGGCTATCACAACAAACAGGCCCGCAGGCTGCTGAGAACATTTGGGGGTGATTAATCAGTGGGCCGTCCAGAGAGACAGAACACGGGGGGAGGGGAGTTCTAACACGTGTTTCTTGATCTTTCATCTATATTCAATTCAACGGGCAACCCAGCAAAAATTAGAGGGGGTCCAAGTCAGGTGAAATGAGCTGTACTGTCAGTCAGATGGCCCTAACATTAGATGCAGCACCAGTGGATGAAGTGAAAATGATCATGTGGAATCAGGCGAATCAATAAACACATCACGGACATACTGTATACAGTAAGAATACTGATCTAACCACAGGGGGAAATGTGTCCCTGAGAACCGCCACTCAGGCGCTAGTGACTACAACCGCATTATTCAAGCTAAGCAGTTTATCCTGTATCACACACTCATAAAGTCAACCACAGAAATACACAGTGCAACACACACTGGGCCACATAGAGCGTATGGGGATAATGGGATTTTTAGCACACTGCAGCTGGCTCTCACGTGCTGGGTCGTGAACCGATTACAAACTGTAATCCGCTCCATTCACGGCGACGCGCATGCAGAAAGCAGCGACAGAAACACTGAGGAGATAAATCCTCCTTGCTACTTTTAGTCTGATACAGCGGTTTTTCACGTGTACTGCAAAGCTCCTGGCTTGTTTCATATGTTCTTGGACGAGAGCGGGTCGAGGGCGTAATATCCTACACAGAAACTCTCCACTAAGTCGCACATTGTGGTGCAAATATCATGTGGAAAATGTACGAGAAGCACTATTATGTCATAATGTAGCTGCTTGTGTATATCTTGCACCAATCTACAGTGAAGCAAAAGGTTGAATGTGTACATTTGCACATAATAAACAGTGTCGACAATCTACACTATGTGATTATGGTGAAATGGTTCAGCTATTGAGGCAGTGGGCGATGAGGTAAACACTAAAGCACCTGCCCTGACAATGGTCTTATCCTCAGTGGTAATCTGATCTCCAAGCGTAAAAAGCCGGGCCCTTCCCATCCAGCATGGAGTCACTGTATGTGTGTGTTCCTGCAAAAAAAAACGAAAAAAGAAAAAAAAAAAAAAAAACACTAGCGTTTGGGGAAATCAACCTTTGAGCACTGATTGGGCAGCTATTAGTTATTCATGTTGAATAGAAGGCCTGGGCACTGAGGAGCAGTGATGCCTGGGAAGCCCCACCAGGTGCCATCTTTGTTTCTGGATTGTTAGACATAAAGGCAGCTTGTGGGAGCAGAGGCCACCAGCTCTCCTCTGCGTCTGCACACAATAGGTCATAAAATTCCTCTACGCATGTTCCCTGCCACCAGCTATTGCAATTCACTCTTTCTTATTCCACCACACACTCACACTGTGTCTCACCCATAATGCAGAAGTCACTGCGGTTGTAATGACAAAGATAATAGAGTCCATTTGCATGACTTTCACTGAGGGGCACTAAGGAGGTTTAGATGGCTTCCCTCAGCTCCCACAGGCGTAATGCATAATATCCATTCAACAGGCTAGGGGTTAAAGAATTTGCAGAGTCGGGCATGATAACATAACACTAATGTACTGATCATGAAGCCCTGCGGGCAGCTATAGTCGTTATACAGTTGAATGGGGAATGCTCAACGTGGGCAGGCGAACAGAGTTGGAAACGGATTGATGCTGAGTGCGTGACCTCTCCTGCCCACATTGAACTATTCTCACACAAACTGGCTTTTTTGGTCAACCATTAGAAACATACTGAAAGAAAAAGGCAGCACTGTGTTATGGAACAAGCCTACAGGACAGAGGTCTATGCTCCACATCCTCTCATTTCTCCATGTGCGAAAGGAATCTGTCAGGAGTGGATGGCCGTGCTTTCCCCTCTCCCCTCAGGGCTTAGTACACGTGGACCCAGGGTGAGTGCACAGGCTTGAGTCAGCGCTTCAGCTCTTTGTTTGTCAGACCCCCCCTCCACTGCCCCCCTGCAGGCTATGTGAGTGGGCCAGACAGACTTCCTGACTCAGGGATTCATTTGGGGGAACAGGGGAAAGGGCAGTAGGTTATCCCTCATGCAGGCTCCAACAAACCCTCGGCTTTTCTTCTCCCCATCACTGGAGCTGTTTGCCATTCATGATGACAGGCACAAGTGATTCTACACTGCCCGTCACAACAGTGCCAATAACCCTTGTGCTGCAGGAGGCACAACACTATCACACAGTGTCATCGTATCCCAGGGAAGAGACACACACCCAGGAAGAGTCACACAGTGAAATCAGTACTTCAGCTGCACAGCAAAGTCAGATTATGTGAGGAGTAAGACAGAATGCAAATCAGAATTTGTCATGCAATATTCACTCGGACTGTCTGAATATCGCCTTTCCACGGTAACATTTGATACAGTAAAGATTAAATCTGTCAAAAAACCATGATGTCTGTTACCTGAGAATCGTGGAGGATTATGAGTCAGAGAAGGGCAAACTATTGCTGTTTGAGGGTGGATGAGAAGGCGCATGAGGGTAGTGGGATGTATCTACCTGCTGTAGATCCCTGAGGCTGCAAGGCCAGGCTGGATCTCCATCAACACCTCAGCCTTGACGGCGCCTGACAGGTCTTGGATGGATTCGCACCTGGGCTTATCTGGAGGCCGCAGCGCCTTCATGGCCTCAGCTGGTGCTGCCGCTGAGTCTGCCACTGCACAGAGGCAGCCATTAGTCCCATCAGCCTGATTATGGCAGCAAAATACCAGCTGGTGTTTTATCCGACAGTAAACAAAGACAAATACCACAGAGCAGCTCAACCATCCACCCACTCAATACTTCTGATGAGCCATTCGCTGCCCTGAGCATGTGTTGCTCAGATTCAACAGATTAATATGAATCAGTTGTCATTTGTCAGGCTCTGGAGGTAGAGGTAGCATTAACAACAACTTCACTGTGGTTGTTTCCTCAAAATGGAGCCAGCATTTCAGCAATATGCTTCCTGCCATGCTATATATTCTCCTCAAGCTCTCGCTTTGGTGGAGGAATCCACAAAACCATTACCCTCTCACCTCCGGGGAGCAGGCAGTCCAACTCCAACTGCACAAAACTGCATGTTCCACAGAGCGGAAAGAGAGAGCGACACAGAAAGAAAGATAAAGTGAGAGAGAGAGAGAGAGAGAGAGAGAGAGAGAGAGAGAGAGGAGAGGAAAGAGAGAAAAGAAAAACAATAGACACCAGAGCTCACCAGGCAGAATCAAAAACCGACACCCAAATGTGCATTTGCTACACCTTACTACACAAACACACACAAGCACAGTATCACACATCCAAGTGAGCTCGTTGTTGTCAGTGTACAGCAAAACTTACTTGACTCCCATGGTAGTGAATCCGATTTTCTTCTCCACAGGCGCAGACCTCCTGCTCCTGATGCTGTCAGAATGGAGCATCAGCCCGAGGACGCTTTCTGAATGACAACATTTACAAGCACATTCGTCCCAGGCAGCTACCGTCCCGCTCTGTATCTTTATCCCCCTGCCATGTGGGCCAGATCCAGTGTGCTCAGTCGACCCCCCTGCTCCACATAATCTACCCTGCCTATTTGTCAGTGACAGAGATCCCTGCTGTCAATCACAGCACAGCCAACCAGGCACAGCACTGTCCTGCCTTGTCTGCTTGGAGCCTGTCTGTATAGATCACTCCAATCATGAAAGAAGCCAGAACTGCAGTATTACCCCCAGCAACACATGCCAGCATCAACACATCCTTTACAAACACACAGGACGTACCGAGTTCCTCATGGAAACTTCATAAACATTCATACTATGCACATGATTTGATAATGGACTTAAGCAAGTCATCCACCATGTTATTCAGAACATGAACAGGCACTTGTGATCCTGCAGTGCTCCCACTTTGCAACACACTGAAGAGATGCTCGTCCCTCCCACTGACTAATACCAGTTCAGTGGAGTAGAGTGGGTATTTTCAACTTCCTGATTTCCACTCTCCACTTTTGAAAGGAAAATCAGTCACATTTCATTTCCACGAGCTAATGACTGGTTTCTATGGTTACTCAGAGCAGCCTGGGGGGATTAAGGGCAGAGTGAGTGTTGCTGATACAAAGGCAGGAGAACCTGGGCTGAATGGCCGTGCTGACACAATTACAGGAGGATTCCTTCTGCACAATCACAGTCATTACTGCACAAACACTCACCTGGGCAGCAGCTGCAGGGCGGACGGTGGACGACCATAAAACCACTTCCTCCTGACACTCCTTCAGGGCAGCATTCCAGCAAACAGCTGTCCGCCCTGCCCCTGCAACAGCCTGCCCGCCAGCCTGGGTGCCACCTCTGAAGTCTTTAACCACTCTGAATCTCCAACTGACTTGTTGTGTCTCCAAGGTCTTCTGGCCTCTTCTATTCATTACCTCCCTGTATCTTTGGACTGACTAAATCATCCCTCTCCTGAGTATGATTAGTGCATGGTTGCAAAGGGGAAAATGGACTAGCAGCCCCTCCAAACAAACATAAACCAACAATAGGCCATAGATAATGTCTCATGCCACTGTGCAGAAATGAGCACACTGAGCAAAGTAGACTGCAAACTGAGCAGTCGACTCCTCTCAGTGGTGTGGACTGAATAATCCCACGGGCCCGGTGGGTAATAAACACACCGTCACAATCAGCAGGTGTTAATGGAACAGAGAGATGGGTGGAGGGATCTGCGAGGCAGCAGTTAGCCACAGCGCCTTGCCCCTGCTGTGAGCTCTGCCTGGCTTCATTACACAGTGCTTTGTCAATACACTAATCATATGCTCTGTCACAAGGCAATCAGCGCTTAACGTGGTAGTCAGCTGAACACATGGCTCTAAATTCATTACCCCTCACCCCAAGTAATACACTGGTGCACACATACACACATAATGATAGGCACACATGCACACACACACACACACCATCCGGTCAGAGTTTGACCCTTGACTCCTTCTGTCTCCTTGCGACTGTATAGTCCGTCTAATTATCATTGGTCATCACTGACCCCAGGGTCATCTGTGTTTCAGGCTACTTTACACAATCACCAGAGACAGGAAGCAGGATGAAAAAAATGCTTTAAAAGATATATTCATTGTGTGATCACAGACATTTTCTATTTTCTGAAAACAGAGGCATCACAAGATAATATTCATGGTTCCTGGACTTTCTCCCACAACAACACAGAGTTTCATGTTTATCTACACAGCCTGGTGTCTATTGGGATTTAAAAAAATCTAACAATCATACAATTTAGTAATTTGTTCCGTTGAATTAATAACCACTACCTTCAAATTAATAATTTGCTCTTCCCATGTAATACGTGTTCACACAAATTGCATCAACAATCTGTTATTCAAAATAAGGTTCAAGGATTTCCTACCAAAGTGTTGTATTTAACAGCCAAAACTAATTTGAACATCGACTGAAATGAATGCATTAACTTCATTTTAAGAATCTGGAGTAATTCGTTGCTTTTACAATCTGTATGTTCAGTTGTTTTAACATGACATTATTAGCCTTTTAGTGATTTAAATGCACAATTAAGTGGTTCAGGGCCACAAATAATGTGGGGGCACAAATAATAATCTGAGGGGACACATTACTGGCTTTTGCATAGGAAATGTCAAAAATGTGAGTCTGACCTCCGTGGTTATCAAAACGACATTTCTACTAAAATGATTTTTCAACTCAGTACACATTTTAAATGAAACAAATTAAATACTTTTTTTTACCAGGTGAATGGTTGACTTATTTTTCCAATGAAAAACTGAACAATGAATTGCTTTAGTTCATCACGCCCGCCTTTTCTCTCAGCAGCAAACTAGCTAGAGCGGCTCAACTCAAGCTAATTGCGTTCTAATTAAAATTTCATCTCTGAGTGGAACAGTGTTAGTGAATGTCAGACAAGTGTCTAAGGAGCCCTCTCCACTCCATTGGGGTAGAAACTGCTGTTTGGTTATTCCGTTCCTACATCCTGCGCTCTCAGGATTTCCACATGCATCCCACTAATTGTATCTTTCGAGAACAAAAAGGAATACTAATCAGATAAGAGTTTTCAATCAAGCCTAAAACATGAAGGACACTAATTTCATCACTTTTTTTTTTTTTTCAAACCGAAGGACTACCAGAGCAGAAAGAAAACAAGAAGATCCGTTGATTGATTCACTTCTTTTTGATTTTGGAAGGATTACATTTCAATCAGCAGGGATACACAAAAACAAAATGAAACAAACACAACAACAATGTGAGGATGATGATGATGATGATGATGATGATGATGATGATGATATTCCTGGTGCAGGCAACAGCTGCAGAGGGTCAGGAAGTGGGTGTGCTTCAAATCAAGCACAGTCTCCACATCTCCACCACCCTGTTTCTGTATCTGCGAAATGTGATGCTGTGTGAAGCTGGCCCATCATCATTGTGTTTCTCTGGGCCAAGTAAAACACCACATTCTTGGCAGCAAATTATCTTTGGGATGAAATGAAAGGTGGAACCCTTCACTGTACTTCCACCTACACCCCCTCTGCCCCACCAGGACCTGCTACAAGGGAAAAAACAAGACCACCTCCCTCTTTTTCCCTGCTTTTAGCCCACCCTGGCTAGCTAGACAGGGCTCTTAAAACGACTCTTTTTGAGCTCAGGTCCAAAGAAAACATGAGAACCAATAAATCAGTGTCAGGAATTAACCCTGTCTAGCAGAGGGCCACACCTTGGTGTTATTCAAACCCAATGCTCTTGTGACAGGATGTGAGATACACAGGAAGTTGCATATTTAGTGGAATGTCCCCTTTGCCAAAGGAGAGGTCTCATGGTCCCACTCATATACACTGACCCTGTGAAAGCTGGCAAGACAAACTCCATTTGGTGGTGCTTGGAGAAAACCTAGGCTCCACACTGATCCCCCATGGGCTTCCTGTCACACTCCACAAGTCCTTTCACCTCCTGTGGTGCAGAGCTTCAATGGCCCCATGCATCATTCTTAGCCACCTTCCCTTTCGCCAACATTCATTATGACATAGCACTCCTCTGAGAGTAGAGGCAGGGAACGCATGCACTGACCAGCCTGCCTGGGAATCTATCAATGACAATATAGCACACTGCACCAGCCATCCACCCGCCTGGAGAGGGTGAAGTATTCTCTGGGGCAACAACAACACCAGAGCCAAGCAGTGCTGAAAAAGCCTCCCACAGCCTGAGATACGCTGGGGCCAAACGGTTTCACCGAATTACAAAATAAGAGCCCTGCACTGCAGCTGTCTGAAACTGAAAAATCAGAGGAGCTGTTTTAAGTTGAAAACGCAAAACAAAAAAAAAACTTTACATGAAATACCTCAGGACAATACTCAGCTTTAACCTAAGCTCCTTCGTGAGACACTCCCTCTTCATATCGAATTATGTAATTCTATTATCCATTCATGGGCACTGGTGCCTGTAACTAAAGGTTCATTTAGTCCCATGATGGTGCATATCCCAAGGCATGCTATAATTCAACCATGGCAAGAACAACATCTCCATGAAATAGGTGCCCCACATGGATGTTAACACCATGAACAATGACCTTCGGCAGACATTTGAAGGCGAGTCTGTGCACATCTCCTCTCCAGCGCTCTTCATTTACTGTACACCTACACACACTGGAGCTTGAGTGCATGCAGGTGTGTATGCACACAAGCTCACACAAACACTAAACACTTCATTTAACACCACAACAACTCAGTCTAATCTCTCTACACATTGACAGGCTCAAATGTGGTGTGATTAGACGGGAAGGGGGAGGTGCTTACCTAATGAAGAAGGAGGCTGCTGCAGATGAGGAAGGAGAGGGGGAGGTGGAGGTATTGGTGACAGGCGCTGGGAGTCCTGGTTGGCTGGAGCTCCTCAGTCGGCAGGGCGTCAGGGTGCTGCTGCTGCTGGTGCTGGTGGTGGTGGTGGTGGTCATGGTGGTGATTGGGGCCTCTAAGGCTGTGACATCCTTGTCTGCATCCCCCATCAAACCCTGGGCCTGTTGACACACAGATACAGAGATAAGACCTCAGCCAACACTTACAGGTTTTATCGCTCCTGCCCACCTTCCTTCCACTCCATTTACTTCCCCTCTGCCACAGATGGACGGGCAGCTGCTGCAGCCAGCTCCGGTTAGTGAGAGTCAGCAGTATCCACAGCAGAGAGCTCCCCACAGAACGGCAAGGATGCTGCACCATTCATTGATTCTGGCAACACTCTCGAGGTTGCTCCAGTTATAGCCTACTGTAATTAAGTGATAACCCACATTTAATTAGTAATTAAATCAGCAGCGATTTACTTCACTCTGCTCCCGATTATATCTGTAAGTCCGTGGCTAATTTGGCACTTTACGCATCAGGAATGAGGAACGTGTCACCCTGCAGGTTGAGTCAGACTATCTACGAGCGAGTTTCAAAGGGAGTAAACGATCATGTGAGAGGGGAGATTTGCACTACAGTTTAAATGTTTATGAGGTTTCTGAATTGTGCTTGCATGGGCACTCTCTGCTCTGGAGGCTCGATTATTGAACAGGAATAAAATGAGGGGGGATGCTTTGTTTTAGTTCTGGTGATGAACTAATTCTGCTAACTAATGCGAAAGCTACCCTGGATATACCACCTGTATGTCTACACATCTGTTGTGCTGCAGCAGGTCATGTCTAAACAGTAAGAACCGTGTAAATAAGGTCTATGTATGGAAAGTATGGAAAAGGTTTTAAGACAGAGCTACAGATGCATAGCACAGACAAAATAGAAGCCATTCATATACTAAACCTTCTGGTCCTCTGTTTCTGTCTATGGTTGAAATAAATAGTGGAGGAGCTTGCCATACATGGAGCATCAAGGTTCAGCCGGAGCTCTGGGTCATGCAGTGGGTTAGTGATTCCTTATAGCACAACTCAAAGAGTGCAGAGAGCTAATTATACAAGCCAAAAGCCAACTTCAGCTGGAGTCACCATACTGACAAAAGGTTAATCCCCACCGGAGCCGCTAGTTTATCCTGCAGGACAATGATCAATAGTAGCTGACAAGAACCAGTTCTGTGGGTTTTCAGCATCGGAAATTAAATAAATAAAGGCCAGAGTTTTCCTAAAAACATTTATAACACTGACACATGAACATTGTGCAATCACCAACGACCTTGAATTGAGCACACACAGTGCTGCAGCCTCAGTGCCATTTGACTTGTGTAATATATGTATTATAAACACAGTTCAGACCCTCTGCATATTTACCACACCAGTGTTTGCCCTGGATTCATGTTTGGCAACTAAAATAACATCCTTTACAATCTTTTTTATAAAGTGTCTGGCCTTCCACTATCTGCCATTTGTCAGCACGGGCTGACAGCTGTACTATATATATGCCAGGCCTGACATGTGAATGCTATACATCAGGATGTGAGGGCACACTTACATTCTGACATTCACATGAGAGGCTTGCTATTGCTCTGCAGAGCGCGGCCACTGTTAGCTTTACAAGCAGGTTGTAATGTGCTGCTATATTAATGCTCGGGTGCATTGTCTTTTCCCAGAAAAGCTTCGCTGACCATTTGTCAAACCGCGGACCTGCAGTGCACGTGCGTGTCATGAATTCCCTTTTCCTCCCTTTCAGCTTGTTAGAAGAGTTAAGAATGGACATTCTTGCCTTGGAGGTCTGGTTTTGCTCTCTTGAGACTTCATCACGGAGGCTAAGTCTGATATCAAGCTGCGGTGTGTGAAGTTATGACTGGAGAAGAACACCATGGAAAAACTGGCTGCAAACTGAAATGAGCCAAATACAGATTCTCGTGCAGCCGCCAGAGCGGAAAGCCTCACGCCATGCTGGTGTGGGTGACAGGTTAGGAACTTGGCGCATACCAGGGAAGTAGACCCATTACACTCTGGCGTGAAAGACTAGAGCACTTCACATGCAGCCGTACAGGAAGCTGATGTGTATAGCTCATCAAATCTGTTGCTGATTGAGCCGATGTCGTGTCGGTTTTAAAATCAAGTGGCAGCGAATTTTCAGGAGCATACAGCTGGTGACCCGTGGGGATAGGCTGGGGGCTCCAAATTGATAAACGACATATAGGTGCACTCAAACATATACACACACACACACACTTGAGCTCATCACAGTGCCTATGAAAGAGTATTCCCCTTGGTATTAAGAGCGGGGACTTAAGCCCCTCAGCCATGCTGCTCTCTGTAGCCTTGGACCTGGTCTGGCCCTGATTCTGGCTGAACAGTGCAATCTATCCCCCGGTCAGGTAATTAGGCTGTGTCAGTGGAGCCATGTGTGGTTGGCCGTTTGCACTGAGAGTCAGTAATGAGCTGGCCTTCCACCCTTTAACCCCCAGCCCTCCCTGATCCCTTTGCCTTGGTTTGCCACTGGAAGAAAAGACAGAAAAAGGGAGGGGGAAAGAGACAAAGCGAGAGAGATCAGTACATAATGGAAAAAGAGCAGAGGAGAGTGGAAAGAAAGAAAAGAGATCGTCCTTCCAGTGAAGTCTGAAGTGAACCGAGAAGGCCAGCATCCTATCAGCTGACCACCCCCCCCCACCCCACCCCCCCACCCGACTGCCAGGATCCCCCTGTGACCTTTGATCCCAGCGGTCAACAGACGATTACTGCTGAGGTGAAATAGGCCCTGTGTTAATCTGCCTGTCAGGCTTGACTGGCCTCTGTAACCAACAGAAACTAACTGAGGTGAGGACAGACTACTAACAATACTGGAGTCCTACCATGAGAGAAAAGGACTAACATAATACACCTTTATGTTGAGCTCTCTGGACAGAAAACATCCACTATTTTTAAGCAAATGCCAAGAAATAATTGCACAAAATTCTCAATTGTTTCTCAATTTGGCATGAGTGGACATTGTCCTTCCCTTTCCTTCCTGTATCGTTTTCTTCTCTCGTCATTGTCGCTTTTGGTGGCACATTGCCATGCAAGCCCAGCTGCACCAGAGCAGCAGCAGCCAAGATCGTCCTGCAGGGCTTCTCACTGGAAGAAAAGGAGCAGGCTATGGTAGCAGGCAACTAGCAGGCCAATAACGGAAACCCTCATGGGTTAAGAGCACTTGGTCTTTGTAGATTAGCACACATGTGGTTCTGGATTTTAATGGCGCAATGGGAGAATTGCAAATTTGATTCAGTCCCTCGTTTTGAATAGTTGCGTAACACTGCTGGTGATGTGTTCTTCTGGATGGCGTTAGCTGCTTGAAGGTTTCCATTCAAACAGACGATAACACCAGGAAATACTTATCAAAGCTGCGGTTTTGCATCATGTCCTAGACCTGCGTCAGACTGTCTCAGAAAAGTGCCTTTGTGTACCATTCACTCAATTCAAGACAGCTACAGTCATATGAAACAGTGTCAGCTAATTACAAAGAGGGAGTCAGATAGTTTCAATTCCAATGACCACAAACATCATTCCAGATGTTAACCAGCCATTTCCCAAATGGGAGATTCAAGGTGCCCTATAATGGGCTGTGTGTGGGAGCGCCCCAGGCTCCCTGTTTGACACACTGAAGGATTTCTCTTTTACACACACGCAGAGTCCAGAGCCTCTTTGTCTGAACAACTCTGCATGCTTTCTCTACAAAGAAACCAAGAGGGAATCATGAATTAAAACTGGTGCCTTTCAGCATCGTCTTTAACTCCCAACCCTCGAGAGCTGGTGTGGGCTTTTGTCATTCTGAAGGATCTGGTTTTAATGAAAGAAACAAGCTTGAGAAAATAACACACATTTCTGCTGTGTTCGTGACTTCATGTCCTGAGGGGACATTTCTCTCTGTCCAAGGAGGGCGCCAACCTCAGCTATGTGGCACTGAGCAACTCATCCAAGCTCCAAGGGCCACTAATTGCTTTTAGACACATAGATGGAGAACACAAGTCAGCCGCTCCCTTCTGTGCCAGGCCGTTTGATTTGGCCTAGATTGCGTACATGCAGTTAAAAGCTTTTGATGGCCTCCCATAAACCATCTCTACAGGCACTTGTTGACATTAAAGGGAGGAGTGAAAATCTGTCTTCAATTTTCAAGCAGAAAGGAAGGACTAACACTGCCAAGACCCATGACAGACTGCAGTTATCCACACAGTTGGAACAGAAATGGCAAAATTTACATCTTATGAATCTGATGGGAAATATTAAAGTGTGAGGACTAGATGAAGTTAGCACATGTTGTTTGGTCCGTACACTAAGTCTACCTGGTGTAGAATGTCACAGAGGTTCGTCAATCAGGTCCTGAGACCAGATGTTCCCGTCAGCGTAGGAAGAGATACATCAGTAACGACACATTAATATCAGCAGCAGGAAATACAATCTGAGATGCTAGAAATCACTGTCAAACATTTAAACTGTCTGACTTACAACGAAAACTGCATCAATGTGCAACTAAAATGTTAAAAGTCATAAACAAGGTACAGCATGACTAATGATTAATGATGCAGCATGACTAATCATTAGCTATCATGACACCGAGGGCAAAACCCAGGACCTTTCCAAGTCTCTTAGACATCAAACAAAGCACAGACTAATGCTTATCCAACATGAGAGTGGAGTTATGGTGACGCTGTGGGGTGATCATTTCAAATGCCCTTGAGGAGGAGGTCAGCAGATTAGTGTTGCGATGGCCTCTGACCTCAGATCACTCAGGCTCCTTGACTACCGAGGAATGAGAGGTCAGCACTCCTGCAGAGTTCTGACTCACAAATTCTCTGCAGGGATTCATCTCTTCTAAAGTCTGAAATGTAACATTTGGATTGACAAGACTTGACCTGACGAGTACTGCAGCATGGGAAAAAAGAGCTGTTACATAAGTATGACAAGTTAATTTATGTTGATTGGAGTTAAAAGGACACTCAAGTAGCTGGACTTTTGCTCATTCTACTATGCATTAATTTAAAAGGAAATCATCTCTTGATGCATGAAATGTAAAGCAAAGGTGAAAATGGGCACATTAAAGATATACCGGTCTAGGTTGTGGGAGGAAGTTATTGACTCTTGAGATGCTCCACATGCCCTCGAGGTACTGCTGAGCCTGGATGGTGACAGAGTTCAGGGACCCAGTGAGCTGCCCTCCCGCCACCGTCACCTGGACACTGGTCTTAGGCCCTGACGACAGCGAGGGGCTTTGCGACCAGCCGGGCACCCTATGCCGCTCTCCCAGGGGCAGGGCACTGCGGGTGATGGTTTGGCCTTTGGACAGCTGTTTTGCATGGACACTTGAAGACGACACAGTGAACCTAGACGGCTGTGGTAAAAAGGACGTAGTGGGCAGGGCTGCCATGTCTGAGCTGAAGGTGAGGACGGGAGCATGGAGCGTCTGCAAGGCCTCCTGCCTCAGCTGGTGCAGAGGTGTCGAGCAAACTTGACAACAGCCGACGCCAGCTTCATGGCTCCCAGGGGTTTGGAGCTGCTCAAACAGAAAAGTTGCATATCCGGGGTCCTGCAGAGAAACACACACACAAAAGAGAGGCTTTAACTCCAAGCACAATATGCCCACACACACACACTTAACACATGTTACATGTTCATCTTAACCATATCTGAGTATCTGTGCGTTTGAAAGGATTTCCTGTGTGTTGTTCGCATTTTCCATGTGCGTCAGTGGTCTGCTACCAGTGTGGTCTCTTGCTGCCCTCTGGGACCCTCACTCCCTGCCTAAACCACTTCCCTTTTTGGTTGTTTGTTTAGACTGAGATGCTTCGCCTGCATGCAACTTAAGACTGCTGATCAGGTTCACCAGGCGTGTGCTCATTTCACAGTCTCCGCTGGGGACCAAACAAGCCAAACGTGAGGAGATAACTCTGAAATAAGACTCGGAGGGATTAGCAAGAGATCCCACAGAGGTATTCTTCACAAAAATAACAAGAGAAATTTGTCACCAAGAAAATTTCAGCTTGTTACGGCTTATAGAGACGTTGTCCAGTAGAGTTCTGTCCTTCTATTTCATCTCTGAGAAGGCTCCCTGGTGTGTCCATCTCTGCTTGGGAGGAACGACAAAAGAGAGCAACAGCTGAGGGGACTCTAGCGCTCAAAGCTGTGCAATTTACATATGATAAGTGTCCCAGCACGAAAACATATGATGAGCCACCAAATGTGAAAATAACTACCTCCTCCAGGCAGCCGGAGGCACATGGAGCTATCAGTGAGCTATTCAAATCCTAAGTGAGAGTGGAACATAACTTTCTCTGTTTTAGGGAAACACACAACACACACAAAAACACACAAGAGACAGTCTCTTAAGAGGCATAAAGGGGCACTAGGCTTCTGCCCAGTGGAGTCGTGGCCTAAGACAGGAGCCCACAGCTCATACATAAATGTTTATGAGGCCTTTGCTCCGTGGAACCTCTGAGGTGATCAGGAGGAGTGAAGCAGCGGGGAAACAACGATCCAATGCCCTAATGCAGTGCCACTTAATACGGCTAACCCAATAGATCCAGAGACCATAGAGGCAGGCTGAGGGACTCTAAATCTCCTCCTCATGAAAGCAGCTCAATACGCTGACTTTTCTCTGCACACGCCGACAGTGTTAAAAGTATGATCATATAGCCTTCCTACAAGCTGGGAGAAAACGATGCCCAGTTATTGTGTACTCCCTATATATATTTCCCTTACTCTTAGAAATGGCCAGAAAGCAGTACCTGCTGAATTATACTCTATGTACCCTGAGGGATAAGCATAATCTCCATATCATCACTTCACTTAAAGGACAATCATGCGTTGGACTGTGACTGGACTGGCCTGATGTTAACTGAGGGGGTCTGGTTAATGATTCACTATTCAGGCTACTTATTTTACACATGGTCAAGCACAGACAGGATGCAGGCACAACTGAGAAATACACTCAGAATGTAGAAAACCTCACGTGAGAACTGTGATGACTGGCTAACAGTAGATCAAGCGCAGTGTGGTATCAAATGAATGTTGATACTAGAGTATATATCCAAACGAGGGATGGATTTAAATGTAAGAAGCTTATAATGGAAATGTGATAGAGCTATGATGGAGTTTTAAAGAATGATATCTAATGCTGCTTGATCCTGACACGTGAACGGTCTCCACAGTTCGGCTCATGCAGGATATTTACGCACAAGACCGGACAGTTACACTGAAATAAGACGAAACAGTCTATGACAAATTGGAGTGAAATGTGAAACAGAGCTTAAGAAAACACCGCTGGCTGATATTTACTGCATATTGTCTGGTTCTGGCTTCATGTGCATGCTTCCTAGACAGGAAATTGAAGCCAAGTCATAACCAGTCATCTCCGCCCTTTCATCACCCCTCACCCTTTACCCTCTGACCACCTCCTACCCACCTCAGGGCAACCGGTAGATGGAAGAAATCAATTCCCCTCTCTCTCTTGCTCTCTCTCCATGCATTGTTAGGTGTTGATTTAGGGGAGCTAATAAAAAGACACACAAAGCTGAGCCCATCTGCTATTCAGTTAAGATTCTGGAGGTTAGAGAGCGGGCTTCTCCTGTAAAGCTGTCTATGAGCTTTATGCCCAGTGGAGTGAATAAAGGGTCATGGCCACAAGGGTTTTGAAGATGATGGGGCAGATGATGAGGATGGTGACGATGTTGGCCATGTGGAGGAGAATGATGTGGGTATGATGAAATTGCAGGTCTGTAAGAGGTGGAGAGGAGATGGTGAAAGAGGACATCAAGATTGGTAGATATTTCACACATCGCTCAGGGAACGCAGGCGTGGATATAAAAATATATAAAATTGACACAGTAAAGCCGGCTGAAAAGTCGCCATGCAGCTACAAGCTTAAACAGTTTACTCTTATGTTTCTACTATCACATTCAAGCTAACTGCTTGAGAGCTTGTGCATAAGCATAAAGCAGAAAACATGAAACATACGATGCATGAGTGCACCCAGCCGCAAAGCCATATTGTTTCCTTTATTGTCCATATGATCTATTACTGACAGGTGCAAGTGGGTGTGAAGAGTAGCACTGCGACAGAGAAGTATGTAATGCACGGCATCAACACAATTCACATGTTCAAAGCATTCCCGTCGGCGGGGAGGCGTGGAGCTACTTCAGGGCTCTGACTCCTCAGCCATTGTTCTGTACAAGTGGGAGATGGTTTTGGTTTTCAAACCGAGGTCTATCCGCAGAAAGATCCAAACTGCACAAGCGAGGATAAGAGGACAGAGAGAGAAAAGAGAGGTGGGAGGAGGTGGGCCGGGGTTGTGGCCCTTGCCTGGAGGCTTGTGGGTGGTTGTGTTGGTTTACTGCCTGTCAGCGCTGATCTTTATTAAACTCTGGGGACAAATGTAGTCAGATGTTATGCCCTTATTATGGAAAGGAGGTGTGCACTGCCAGCACACTGGGGAGAAAAGCCCTGCCTGTGGAATGAGTCCTTCACAGCCCTTAGAGGCCTAAGTTTGTCTTTGTCCCTCACACTAACTGTGATGAAAACCAGGGCTGCAGCAGCAGCAGGAGAGAGAGAGAGCCACCCGGCTAATGACTGTCTGTTTGGGTTGATGGAGAGTGTCATCGCAGACAGCCCATGCCCAGAGGCTGATGGAAACAGCCGTATCCACTTATGGATGAGGGGAGAGGGAGAAAGATGTGCATTATTTCTCTCTCCCGCCTCCTTAGGGCGCCAACGGAACCGGGCAAAGTCACGCGTAGGTTCTTTCCCCGAATCACACCTGATTTACCTCATCTCGTCCGTGCACCTTCTCTCTAACCAGACAAAGCGAAAGTGCCATCTGACTATTTCCACATTCGGCCTCAGATGTGGTGCAGATATAGAAAGCTGACTCAAATCAAAGGAAGGTCATAGTGATTTGAAATGCATGAGGCCCCTCGCGAGCAGAGGGACTTTTAGGCACGGTCCATTGAAAGTAAAATACTCCATATTTCTGAGCCCAACAGATATTTCCCAGACATAAAAGCTCCCCGTGACTCGCTGCAGAACTGACAGAAAGAGAAATGAAGCAAAACTGTATCAATGTGCATCCATGATGAGAAAAAATAAAGTGAAAAGTTCTGACATACTGTAGCCTGCAGCTTGTCAGCTCATATCAGTTTGCTCCTGCCAGCGCTCTGTGGCAATCTGCCCGATGTGATTTATTTTCTTATTTCTAACATCAGTCATTGTGCAATCTGCCCAGACTCAGTCCAGAGCTGGCATTGCAGCAGTAAGTCCTCGGCTATTCCTCGACCCTCTGCGTTCGTTCTAACTGTTCAGTAAACGGAAACACAAGCAAACACAGTTGAACTCCTGAAAGTTGACTTTAAGATTAAATTGCTCAGTCAGATTTCCTTTCTTTCCTTCCCCTTCCAGGTTTCTCTTTTATTATTCTACCAGCATGGAAACATTCCTCCAAATGAGTCAGTACAACACCACACTGTTTTATATCTGTCCTCACTAAACTTTGTTCTCACCAGCACCAGTCCTGTTTACACATTACCATTCTTGAGTACTTCCTATGACTGCATTTCTTGTAAAATCAAGACCAAACAGCAGCTGCCAAATCTAATGCCCTTTCAACTCCTTTCAACTAACTTTCCCTCTTCCTCTGCTTCTGAGCCATCTCTGTTTACTTGGCCTGAGACAGTGTTGACCCTAACCACACACCGTCTCCATAAGTCTCAAAGGGATTGGCCCCCCAATAAACCGCAGGAGCCCAGTCCAGATCCCGGGGTGAGGACGAGAGCTTCCAGCAGGCCTGCTTTCCCACAGGTAGCCCGGCTCGCTCTGACAGCCAAGTCAGAGAAAAACGAGCACAGCTGCTGGCCTTGCCCCGGGTGAGCACAGGGCATTAAGGCAGATTACATTCCCAGGATAAAAGCAACACATCCAGTGGTGTAATCCTTCTCTGCCCCCTGCTCCTTCTCAACTATCGCCACTGCCTCCACCTCTCTGACCCGCTCTCCGAGCCAGCCGAGTCGACTCAGATCCCCCGAAGGAGTGGAGAGCTGGAAGGCCCGAGACGCTGATTAGATATCAGGTAGGGCTTTTAGTGCCGTGGCAGATCTCGGACACAGACCATTAAATTTAACCACTGCCTGCTCGGAGGCAGAGAAGACAATGACTCAGGATGTCACACTAGCATGCTATTTAACTCTGTGGGAACGCTTTTCGTAGGACACAAAATGGGACGGCTCACCAAATCACATCAAACAGATGTCTGCCCCTGTCTGCTGACTTGACAAGATCATACAAACCTGTAATAAGACTTTCCCCCCAAACAAAGCAACAGTATCTGCAGCAACACAAGTACACTGTCATTACCTGGCTGAAAATACTACCTCAGACCAAAAGCACACACACCACTACAGTAATGAATTCATTCATCCTCCGTGGCTGCGAGAAAAACTGGATGCTTAATTTTTCTGTCACACTTTGAGGTTTTTATTGGCGCACAGTGAGGTTCTTTCCAATGATGATAAAATACTTCTGCCGCCTCTCTGGCATTTCTAATGTGAAATTTGAGGCTACATTAAAACCGTTATCCCACCATCTGAGTTGAAGCGTTTGAGAGAGATATGCTTGCGAAATCGATTCTGCTCCTTCTTTTCCTGCTCTGCTGTCTCGCTGCTTTCTCTGTGACTCTCCTGTGAGTTTGTGTATTTTAAACTCAACAACCTTTGAAAATTGCAAGAAAACCTGATGGTTGATCCAAGGCAAAACACCAACGAACAATACTGAATGTTCAGTGTTACATCTTTGCAACTCTGACTTTGCAAAAAAATGTTTGTAATCTTACATTTTTCCCAAGAGAGATAACATCTGGGGGAAAATTACCGAATTCTGCAACTATCTGGAAGACAAACTGCTTACTTACAATGTCAACAGCACATTTCAGGGAACAAACTTCCTTTTATCTAGATCAAACAGACGATTACCTTGTTTAAAGAAGTGCATCAGATGTTTGCATCAGTAGTCCCTTGAATGAACAGCCAAGTCTCCCTGCATCGAGCATCTGCTCACGAGGAGCTCACAGAGACACATGTCAGTCTGTCTGCCCTGTCTGTTTTAGCTCTTTCCCCCCTTTAACTGTCAGTGAGCTGCTGACAGAAAATGCAAATAAGCTTTACCTCTTAGTGACACCTCCAACACATGATAGCACCACCTGTCCGGAATATCACCGTGACACATCCTCTGATGAACGATTACAGGGTCGAGAAAACAGAGTCTGCAGTCGGGATATACTTCAAAAATACAGTCGTGACCTTTTTCATGATAAGATCTGGTGTGACATATCTTTGTTTTGGGCTCACTAGCACCGTGATACAGCTCATCATACGCTACACTGCGGCCGACAGCTTCTCTTGTCATCCATAAAAACAGATGTCACTGTCCATCAAAAATAAAATGGCCGTAGATCCTGCTGACCCTCAGGTTAAACATAGATAGAGTCCGCTGTAATCACTCATGAGTCTTTGCCAAACCACCCTGAAACCATTAATGACCTCATATAATGGTGTGTCACCACTCCATATGCTCGGCCCATTTATCAGTGAGTGAGTGGTGTTAGCTCCTCTTACTGCAGGCGGAGTGAGACTCACATACATGTTTTTATAAAGGTGTAATTACATAAAAAGGTTCACTAAAGCCAGGCTTTACATAAAAGAGTGGGAAATGGGTGAAACGCGTGGATGTTCGTGTGTGTGTGTGTGTGTGTGTGTGTGTGTGTGTGTGTGTGTGTGTGTTGCTCCCTGCGTGGCTGTCTCTTTACACCACACCCATCCATCACTCCAGCCTTTTGCCACTTGGCCAGTTAATTACCTTTTCCTGTTCACTCACGCACATAAAGAAAACAAGCCCCTTTCAGACTGTTTAGACAGACTTCATTCTCCCTCTCCCCCCTCTCCAACATCTCTCCCTCTCTCTCTCTCTATCTATCTCTCCCTCTCTCGCTCCCTCCTCTGTTGACCAAGGCAGCCTTCACTGTCTCAGCCCCAGATCCGTCAAGCTTTCATCGGCTTTGGCCGGGGTCAGAGTGTTGGGAGGTCCAGGCAGGACTCACCAGTGAGAGAGTGGGAGACTTTGACAAGACAGCTTCATTAGGCACGTGGTGGTGAATGATGGGTACTTCAAGTCAATAAGCAACGGATTTTGGAGAAAAAACAATGCTCTGCACAGAGAGCAATGTGAGCCATCCCTCTAAAGTTTTCTCATTAGAGAAAAAAGTAATGCTCAACTGCATCAATAGATGAACTAGAGGGATGAAACTATTTTTTCTCCTCTTCAAATATTTTCCACTTTCCTGCTCATGGCTGCTGTCCTCACCAGGGATGCAGTGGATTGTGTTTATGTACACTTGCGCCAGCGATTGTGCACTTATAATTAGAATGGCTGATTTTTGGCTGCAAGACACTCTCAAGGTAATTTCTCTTTTTTCCCCCAACTAGGCTTGGCTGTGGACACGAACCAAAATGAGTACATAATGAAAAATTCAACAGGCAAGCTGGAGAGGCAGGAGCCAGGTGTTGCTGTAAACTGCAGGTGAAAGCAAGGACAGAAGGAGGGAGGAAAAGGTGGAGTGAGAGAAGGGAGGCTGAAACAGCAGAGAAGAGGATTATAAATCGTCTGACACATTCTCAGAGCACACAGCTAATGAAAAGAGCATATTTGGTCCTTTCCTGTGGATTTGCTATTCTGCAAAAAAAGATGCACATTTATAAAACAAAACAAAATATAAGCTGAAACTGAGCATTTGAGGCCAGAATTATGATGTTAACTCTGTTCCATGCATTTGCAAAGTCCTCATTAGTGTGCAGTGTGAAAACTGAAACATTATTCAGTACTCCCGACTCTCCACTGGAGCCTGTTGAGAGATCTATTTTTGTCCAAGAGCCCACTCTAAAACACTCACTGCAGAGCAGCGAATCCTGATACAATAGTTCCTTCCAACAGCCAAATCCACTTCTTCACTTGTATTCAAACCCATTTTTTCAGTCTACACGCAGTGATGACAGCCACCTGCTTCTCCTCTGTCTGAACTGTCACACTGAGAGAGCTGCATTCACTGCAGGTTGTTCTACGTTTATGGCTGAGAAACAGAGCGCTCCCTGTTTTTTCGGCAGTTTATTTAGAGAGACAACAAACTGCTACGAAAGCATACTGCAGCTAATCTCCACCGCAGAACTCCCTCATTCACATGGAAGGCACAGTGTGACATGCTAGTGTACACACAAATAGTTAATTATCAAAGAAAAATGCAAAGGGAGTTACTCATGCTCAAACAGAAGTAATTGCATATGGTATCTTCATCAACATCCTCCAGATCCCATAGTGGAAAATAATCTCTCCACACAGCAACACCATGATTAGAATTCATCATTTTCAGATCAACATTTAAATAGTTTTTCATGCCAGGCAGCAGAGTTAGAGAGCAACACATGGATCTACGAGGTCCAAATTTGCCTCATTCTATGTGCTCATTGAAATATTTCATCCCAGACACTTAGGGCGAAAGTATAAAGCTACACCTACACCGAGTTATGAAAATAAAGTGGTATGACAGCGATGACAAGGTGAAATGTTGAGTATCCTACAACAATTATTTCTCTCCACTTTCCCCTCGGAATGCACGGGACAGTAATTATACTGGCAAGCTGCCATATGGATAAATATTCAAGTTGTCTGTTGCTGCTGGAGAGACGCTCTCTCTCTCTCTGTCTCTCTCTCTCTCTCTCTCTCTCTCTCTCCATAGATTCAGTATGTGAGGGGAAAGCACATAATGAGGCACAGTAAATGGTAATTGTTGAGCATGACACTTTTTTGTTTGGCAGATATCTCAATTTTCACTTATCCGCCCATGTGGCAGTGGGGATATGTAAGCAACAGGCTAACTGATTAGCAACACAAAAACTGTAGGGACTATAGAGCGGGGTAAAGGTTAGTGCCCCCCCCCCCCGCTTTGGCTTCTTAACTGTGTTTATACACTGGGGCACGAATCATCCTGAGCCAAGGTGAGCTGTGTGGAGCGTCTCTGTCCCATCCACTCCCAGTCTGCAGAGCATTATCTCAGAGACTGACATGCTTTGTGTCTCACAAAGCTGCTGCGTGTCGGCAGAACAATGGAGCAGCAGAGTTGCGAGAGGCGGAATCAGTCTGGTGCAACAGCCTAGTGTAGGTACAGCAGAGAGAGGGGGAATACTAATTTATCATGAAAGATGTCATTACCATGCCAATGACTTCTCAGAGAACACAATTATCACTAATAATAGAAATTTAAACATCAGCCCAGGGCTTTTAGCCGGGGAGGGTTGTATTAATGGAAAACTGTTGTCTGTTTGTGAGAACTAGACATTGAAAGCTGGTGAGAGAACTGAAAGAAAGACACACTGAGATAAGCACTAACCAGTACCCAGTAAGATTTTTGTTTTTTTCTTGCTAATTGAAACGTCTAGACACATTCTATCGAATCTCAGTGAGATAAGGAAGTAGGCTGAGCCATCTTGGTGGAGAATAGCGCACACTAATCCACTTAGTGAGTCTGAAGGATTTTCATTCACTAAAATGCTTGGCTTATCAAAATTTTTTCACATGCACATTTTGCCATTTTGTCTTTTATGGAACAATAGCTTCCCGCAAACGGCCTTGTTGCCCACAACACAAAGCAACTGCAACCATTTCACTTAATATTCAAATGAGCTGGTGAGGATTGGTTGGGATGAAAGCCAGATTGTTTTTTTTCTAAATAAAATTCATGTGAGAAATATAGTTTTAACATTTTATTCTGCTTTATTTCATAATGTTTTAAAGCTGCTTTAAAGTTAAATGAAGCACATCCCTGTTAGCCATGCTAGCAGCTCTGTGAGGCTTGATGATGTTTTTAGACACAGCTGTACTTCGAGCAAAATGCTAACATCAACACAATGAAATTCTTAGTGCTTGCCATCTTAGTTTAGCATTTTAACACGCAATTTTTTGTTATTTAACACATAAATCAAAGTACAGCCAAGGCTGATGGGAATATCATCAGTTTTGCAGGTATGTGGTCATCAACCAAACACCAGCCAAAATTTAACCCGCTGGTGTTGCTAGACGAAAAGTCATCACCAAAGTCAGTAGGATACATTTCAATCCATCTAATAGTTGTTGAGATTCATGACAAATTAAAGGAAAATCCAACATATAGTGTCTTAGTAAGATGTTTGGCTTCCACGGGCCGCTGGAACAGCTTCAGTGCTGCTTGGCATTGATTCTCCACGTCTCTGTACTGTAGTGGAGGGATGAACACCATTCTTCCACAAGATATTGCCTCATTTGGTGGTTGGTTTTGATGATGGTGGTGGAAAGCACAGTCTAACGTGGTAGTCCAAAAATCTCCATCAGGTGCTCAACTGGGTTGAGATCTGGTGACTGTGAAGGTCATAGCATATGATTCACATCATTTTTATACTCGTCAAACCATTCTGTGACCCCTCATGTCCTATGCATGGTGGCATTGTCATCATGTTTCTCCACTCATTTTACAGGTTTTTCCAAGTCAGGGCATCAGCAAAGCCAGCAGGATTCACCCTGTGGGGATAGCTGTACAAAATTTCTATCCATGCAATAGTTGAGATATTTCACTGTGATGGACCAACAGACCGACCAACCAACCGACAGACTGACAGGTCGATACTGTTTTCCTACAGAGGTAATGCTCAGACACATTCCAGCAGACACAGGAGAAAGCAGCCTAATTAGTGAAGGCTTTGTTAGTTATCCACCTGTTTGAACGAGCCTCTACATGATTAAGAGGTCGGATAAATCAGTGAGACAGGAGCTAACTGAAGGAGACTGTCAATCTAGCCTTTTCTCTGCACAACCAATCACAAAACAGGGAAGAAGTTACAAAACTGACTCTATTCTCATGCCAGGGACACCAACATGGGAGGACGAGGACTATGATGCTGTCACTTTACTTCGCCAAATGAAGAGATAACCTTGGAGTGTTTGGCAGCTTTGTTGAGCTCTGAGTTCTCATCTTGAATTGCGCTTCTTCACATTCTTCGGGGGCTTTCTGTCTGCTCATATGAAATGTCACAACATGGCTGAGCTCAGTTAGAGCTGAGGGATTCAGCTTGATGGAAAAACATGCAATTGCAAGAGAAATAGAAGGAATCTGCAGGTTTCACAGCTGAATTGCGCATTTAGAGCCAAGGCAAAGACAGAATATGTCAAACAAAGTGAAAATAGAAAGCTTGAGTATGTAATGAGATTTGTACTTTTGGCTCAAGAATATGATGGCATTCATCTGAGTCTGTCTGTCTGCATAAGCCCTGAGTGATGCCTTTAACTGCACTTAAGAGCACAAGAAACACACAGTTAAGGGCAGTTAAATAACAACAGTCAGTTAAGGAGGGAAGAGCTGTACGGTCTGCAGCCGACTAATGGATCTTTTATATATTTATGAGTGGAGAATGGAAAGCAGCCAGATATATCATTAAGACGCATGTGCAAATTTGTATGCATGTCTCCAATCTCTTTGTTTTGTTAATTTGAAACAACACAGAGGGCTTTAGAGATATTACATCATGTCAAACTGAATCACATGCTACATCAGTGCCTTTTTAAGCCACACAAACACACACACACACACACACACACACACACACACACACACATAGAGTGATATGTAAAATCGGTTTTGGGATGCAGAAGCATGCCCAGTCCGTGCTCAAGGTTTTATTGTGGGATTGAGGGGTCAAAGGGTAACTAATTGCGCGACTCATGGAGGTCAGCATCAGTGTGGCCTTCTGCCAGAGCACTGGAACACCACCTGAAGGTCTGTCAGGGAAGACAAATGAACTCCGACCTCCCTGCTGATGACATCGACCCTGGTCGGCAAGCACGCGCCACATCTTAATCTGGGTCACGGATAAAGGTGCAGACTGCTGCTGCTGGTCCAGACATTACGTGCTGAAAGAGCTATCGCTGATATTTACCTGCCCCGTCTCATTTCCAGTTACTCATCAAATATCACAAATAAAACAAATCTCAGTCTCCATGAGGTCAAACTTGACTTGGTAGTGGTCTATTGCTCTTTGTGTAGCATAAATAAAAGTTGCGGTTACTCAAATCGCTAGGAAAACAAAAACAGAATAGCCTGCCTGGTCAAATCTGGTCAGTCTAACAATAGCATTCTTGTGCAGGCAGCTCTTTCTTTTTTAGAGACCCCATAAAGCGCCAAACTTAGCTCTGCCTTCAAACTCCTGGAATTCCACAAGAGCAACTCTCAGTTTTACAGACTGACTCCCTGAGCAGAGCAGGAGATGCTTATCATTTTTTCACCAGTCAATAATTAGCTGACTCCCTAATCAGCTGTTTGTGCAGCACGCCTGTCCATGCCTTCTCATTTAGCCCTATCACAGCAGACGCCGGGGCTTTTACCTGTTATGCCATCAGCAGTAATCCACCGCCTGAACCACACCGATAGCTGACTCTACTGTCTGGAATGTAGTTGCAGTTGCCCCCCCATAAAAGGTCTGCTGTGTGTGTGCGTGTGTGCGTGTGTGTGTGCCATCCTGTTGCAAAGAATTAACAAATACATGTGATGGATGGATAAAATCACATGACAACTCCAGCCTGACGGAAAAGGTATTGTGATGGAGGTCTAGGGATCATCCAAAGAAAAGGAGTGTCTCGCTTTCATGATTAACTAAATGTCAAAAAGGATTTCCCTCCCTAAACAGAGACTACAATCATGTGAGGCTGGCAGCCAAAGGGACACGGGCAGATGGGACGTCTCCCTCTCTCCTCTGCTGCACTGTTTTGGAGACAAAAATGACCCAGACCTGTGTCAACAGCTGGGAAAAGCATCCCTCGCTGTGCTTTGTGAAAGTGATAAAAATAACACCATGAGGTATCCCGCTGTGGGTTACGCCCTGAACGGGTCTGTTTTTCCTGGCCAGGAGGGTCACTGTCAGGCGGAGCTGGACCTCCAGCCAACACACATCAAGGCAGCACTTTCCTAGCCTCCATTTTCGCCCCTGTCTTTTCCTGTTTTGACAGGAAACAGGAGATGATAACACAGTCGCACAAACAAGCAGAGATTGCCTCCGACCTGCTGCCGCGCTGTCCTCGCGTAGCAGTGGACGTCTGTTTTCTTTGGAGGTCCTCGTGTCCAAACATACAAAAAAATAACACGCTGGCCGTCTAGTGCAAACATGGACATCACGCCACTGTGACGCACAGGCATGCGCGCAGACACACCTGACACACTGCGCACACACCTGTCTTCGTGCCAAGTTTGAATAACCTTTCCAGAGACTGGCACAGTTTTCTGCGAGTCGAGCATTTCCTCAGAGGCTCCCAGCAGCGTGCCAGCATCAGCGTCACACAAAGAAACGCAATAAAACAGACCAGGAAAAGTCACAGACACAGGCCTGAAAGAGGGGAGATGAAAGCTGGGGTGGTCGCCACGGGGACCCAAACATACACTGGGGAGGTGAGCGGGGGAGCAATGTCAATACCTACTAGAGAGAGGAGAGGAAGGGCGGGGTGGGGAGCAGCAGTGCTGGCATCAGAGGTGGGGGGGGGGGTTGCTTTGAAGGCCAAGGGAGGTGTGGATGGGTAGCGTCTCTCGTTTGAGGCTCTTTTTGGAATGTGAGCCTTTTATGTTATCAGGAAGCACACCACAGTGAGACACAACAAGTGGAGTGACGGGGCCATTAGAGAGGCTTTGTTGACGGTGAGAGAAGCTACAAAGGAGCGGGACACTTTGATTGCTTTCTCTGATCCCCCACTAGCCTTTGTTTATGAGCTAATTAAGCATTGTTCAGCTGCTTCAGGAGCCTCAAGCCCTCCATCCCCACAGCACCACCATGACTTTCAATGGCTACTGTAGGGCTTTTACAGCACCCTCTATAACTTAACAGCTCGAGCAGGAATCACTTTCTGGACTACTTTCTAGGATGGGAAACCAAGCTCTGGCAAAAACAGATGACAAATATGTATGTTGTGTGCATGCATTCTCGTGAGTGTGTTTAAGAGGCAGAGAAAATGCATGAAAAGTGATGGAAGCACACAAATACAGGTATAGTCTGGCAGGTCAAATGCAGTTCAAACGTGGTCCCCAGTGACCGCTTCTGTGGGAGTTCAAGTGTGCCCCAGTTTCACCCCTCCATTGGACACTGCAGCCAAGGCAGCCACTCGCTCACAAAGAGACGAGACATAAACGCCCAGCATGGGATGAGGGGAGGCCAAGAGGTCAAAGGATGGACAGAGCTTCTCGCTACATGGATGTGGCAATGACCGTGTGGCAGCGGTCAAAACATGTTTGTGGAAAAATGCTCACAAAAAAGCGAGGACATATTTACAGAAAGTGCATACGTATGTGCAGAAATATCTTTACCTGTGTTTTGGCGCCAGGCGCAGAAAGGTCAGGAGCAGCACATGAAAAAGTAAAAAGAGGAGAGAAATCAAATTAACAAGAAGAGACTGATTAAAAATCACATGAATTATTTCTGAACAGCTGAACTCAAGCCAAAGGTCACATGGCTGAGGCCTCCCGTGGAAACCCACACATCGCTCTAACGTCAAACTAAAGCTGACACAACCTGTAAAATGTGTGTAAATAAAACCACACGTTTAAGCTTGACTACATAATAGTTTTACGGCCTGCTTGCTGTCTGGACTTGCAGTGGACATTGGAGAATGACCCTGAAGTTTTGGCTCTAAGAGTTGCTGTTCTTGAAAGACATAAAGGAAGGGGGGGGGGGGGGTGGCTGCTGCTGCATTGGACACAGCAAAGGGTCAGAGGACTGAACACAACAGCAGCAACCACTGCTGTTCGGAACAGTAAAGCTGTGCAGGAATTCACCAAGGCCAAAGACGCAGGTGTGCTCCCCGAGAGCTTCCCTCCTTTTCACCGGGCATCTGAGGGAGATGAGCATTTCCGTGTTGCACAGACACGTTCAAAGGCATTCCAGCTATGTTTTTGTTTGATGCATATATTTAGAGCAGTAAACAGCAGCTACAATCTGAGCGAAGCACCGGGGGTGAACTGCTGCCAAACAGCCTGTGGCAAACAAATACCTAAAACACATCACATTAATGATGACAATTTCAGAGAAACACATCAGCGTGTAGGAACAAAATGCTCTCTGAAAGCAGCTCGAAACGAAAGCGACGCAGAAAGGCAACATAACCAGATTCAATTAGGCCAGAGAGCAGCAATTAGGGCGCAAGACTGCTGTCAACATCGCACAAAACTAAAAAGTTTAACTGAGAATACAGCAAAGCAACAATGCTACGTGCACATATACACACACACACACACACACACACACACACACACTCTTGTCCATCTACTCTCTCATGGGCCTGTTTCTCACACCCAGCATGGGAGTTAACGCTTAGCTGGGGGTCTGCACTGTGAGGCCCAACAGTGAGTTCCCAGAACAGCGAGGATGGCTCAGCTTTTATAGGCCGGTGCTGAACTGATACCGAGCAGCAAACGCAGAGGATGGAGAGGCAGTTTGGGACTCGTAAACAGAGAGGTTTAAGTTTAAGTGCCCGACACACACGAAGGAGATAAAACAGCCCAGAGCTCTTCAGCAGAGAGAGTGACATCATAAAATAGAGCGGCAGTAACAAGGGGGGAAGCATAAAGGACGGGATCTATTAATGGGAGTAGGTACATGGGAGAGAGACAGGGGAAGGTTTACTCCATCCGCTGGGAGTAATGACGATGCCATCGTTTCTCACGACTGCACATTTCTGCTGATCTGGATATAAATCTGATTATCCTAATTTAGCTAACACCCATGACCTCCGAAGTATGTGTTGACTGTGTATAGGTGGACATAAATAACATGTTCAAATAACAGTGTTTTTTCTTTACCTGCTTGCTGTTTATCAAAGTTCAGGGCACACTTCCTACCAGCTTTTACAAGCATGAGGCGTGAGCAGTTATGTTGTCGCTTTCTCACTCATCTCTATCACTCTTGCACTGCATATCTGCACAAATCATGGGATGAGACAGAAAATATAAAGGGAGGCTGTCAAGTATCAGTGCTTGGCAGTGCTTGGCCACAGTGTCAACACTGTGGCCAAGGAAGGTTGAAAACATATCCAAGTTTTTATGAGTCAGTCACTTCATGCACTACGAAAACAACAGAAAAAAAACACCATTTATTTTGGCATTTGATGCTTTGCAAGCTACTCAAACATTTTCCCAGAAGTGTACCAGTTTGTTGAGGAAAAAGACTTCAAAAACAAGGAACACTGCTACTGTGTCTTGATTGACTTTTTCTGGTGAAAATCCATTATGAAAATCCATACAGCTGAGGCTGACCTTTTCAGTGTTCCACCTATTGAGAAATCCAGACACGCGGTTTTCAATGGAAATAAAAGCAACTTCCTGCCATTTTGTAGAATGCTTTGCTACGCTAGTTCCTTTGAAATGTCAGCAGGCAAACTGCTAAGACAAGTCATTCAATAATGAAAGAAATACGCATGCTGAAACACACGCTTTTTACCTCTTTCCTTGTGCCCCTCCTGTCAGAAGGACTACGTGCTTTGGTGCAAATCTTTCAGATATTTATTTGATCATATAATGTTACAATAATTAAGGTAATAACTGAGTGAAGCGTAGTGTAGTTTAGTATTATGATCGATGACATGTTAAACCCTCATTTGAGCACATGACCATCAGTCAGTGGGGCTAAAATCAGAGCTAAGGAGAGCTCGCATTTTCATTATATTCCCCCTAAAGCTAAGCCAACCAAGTACCACCGTAATGGCACTGGCCAGTCACCTTCTCCATCACCTTCTCCATTAACCAGACCACCACCAGACCTGTGTGCTGGAGGATGAAGATAAAACACTGTCTGTAATAATGCAATCATAAATTGGTAGCAGTTAAGTTCAGAAAGATGGATGACTTCTGCGGCAAAGTGGAAAGGATGGAGGGACTCTGAAAGTGCTTCATCTCTCTCTTTTCCTCTAGTACTTACACGCACATTCACACATCATCAATACACACACTCGTCCTCGCTCGCGGAGCTGGACACTCAAGCATGAAATGAACATGAGCAGCGTGAACTTTGACTGGCATTTTCACACTGCGGCAGGATTTATGGAGCACTATATACGTATCTGAATGAGCTCCTGACAATAAAGGATAGCCCGGCGCATAGCTGCGGATCCCAGTAAGATGAGTTAACACAACCCATCCACCAATCACAACACAACCCATCACAATCCATCTACTATTACACAAACACAAATAGAATCACACAGAGGTGCATGCATACTGTCACCCAGAAACATATATAGATGACATGATAGCACAGCAGCTGCACACCACAGTCTCACTTTACTACTGTTGGCCATTGAGAAACTTCTCAGGAAACGCCCCAGTTTTAAAGAAGTATTCAGCAGTTTCAGACAACATTGTTGTTTTTAGGATTTTTGTATTTGCAAAAGATAAAAGGCTTTGCTAAGGAGAACACTCTCTTTAACACAGCAGTTTTAAAGAGAGTCCATCTCCCTGCCTTTGAGCATGGATTCCACACACATCAGTGAACTATCAGCTTTAAGGTACAGGGGTGACAAGCTAATTATACTTCAACTAACAAAATCTGTTGTAAAAGCTGCTCTAATCACTATACTTATACTAACAATGGATGAAATGAGTGAAAAGATGTGAAAGGAGTTGCTTGTACAAAGAGAATTATGACCCGACTCTGCTGTTCCCTTCAGCGCTACAGTTATTTTTAGCATCTTTCAGCTCATTTTTTCTGTTTCACAGCCTACAGCTTCACTGTTCTGGATGAATGCTAATATTGCTCCATGTCTGCTTGGTGTATAAATTTGCAACTGTTCGTATTCACCTTAACAACTTCATAAGGTGATAATATTTCAGTGACTGCAAAGCCCCCAAGTGGCAAAAAAATCTGTTAATGCCGGTTAAGTTCTTGCTTGACACATGAAAAAAAAAAATATATATATATTTTTGTAATGTGTGAAAGTAAAACATTAAAACACAAAATTCTCATAAATATTGTGAAATTAATTTCCATTAGTTCACCTCATAATTAAACATTTTGTCTGCTACAAGGCCTACAAGGCCTACAAACTGCATCCAAAAACACTCTGTATAATCTGTCATCTTTTAGTTTATTTCACTTTGTGTAAGTAAGAAAAAAATTACCATTCCTGCAAAAACAAACTCTCTAAGTGCCTTGCTCCTGGTGCTTTGACAATAGCTGTTCGGAAAAGGCTTTGCTCATTCCATGTAAACATTTATCACAGATTTTTATAAACCCGCTTCTCCGGGCCACACTCAATGCATTCTCTGAGAGTAAATATTGCCAAACACTGGCAGCCCCCTGAACTGGCAGGTGAGAAGTCAAAGCTCCATTTACATCTGCCAAAGAGGAAAACAAACAATGGCAATGTCAAGTCCAACTTAGGTACCATACTCCACTGAGCCGCTGTTTGCTCTGTGCAAGTGAGCCACGCCCAAACAGCCCGGAGTTTGCTGTCTGCATATCCATCTTGGCAAGGATACACAGCGCTGGCATGTTCTTTCAGCACATTGCTATAAGCCAGGCGATTTGTCTGCTACCACAAGGCCTGCTGTCAATTGAGTGCGTTTTATGGAGCCAGCAGGAGATTACCTCTAACTCAGTGCTCCGCAGTGTCTGTGTGTACCGTCTTCAAAATTTATCTCAACAACTATGTTTTTCCAATACTCTGAATCAGACCCAATAATGTAGTGCAGTCTGCCCGGATCGTGCATGTCTCACTTCACCACGACATATGGAGCCAAGCAGTAAGAGCCCCGACAAAGCGTAAAACAAACCTACATATTCACAATCACACACCCAGGCAGCTCGCCCTAATTTAACAAGTCAAAGTGATTAATTCCCACTGGTTACACTTCTTGTTGCATTTGTGTTCTTAGTACGCTGACATTTCTGCCTTTGTTGCTCCGTTCTCATGCTCTGCAGACCTGTGCTGTGCTGTAACACATCGCCCTGTCAGCCCAGACTGCAGATCCATTGTTTCATTTCAGTCTGGCTCATTGTAACACATGATCCTTCACCAAACAGCAGCAAACCCATTCAGACAAGTCCTATTATGCATGGCAATCATTCTTCAAATACAAAAACAATGAGAAACAGCTAAAGAATATAGGTGTTGTCAAAATCTAAGCATTACCTGGTGCTTTAATTCCAAGAGTTATGTCCAAATGATCTCTAATAAAACAAAACCACATCCACTCCTTAGTTTTGATTGTCTGACTGAGACATGTCTGAATTAGTTTACTCAGTAAATATGCACCTGTGACCGGCTAAAAACAGGTACGTTATTTCACTATAGCTCAAAATGACCGCTCATATCAAATTTGTGCAATTCTAGCTAGCATACTAGCCAAATAAATGGATTACCAGGAGTTAGAGCAGAGGAGAATCTACCACTCGCATATCTGTCCATTAGCCTACACATGAAACTATAGCCAGGAGACAGTTAGCTTAGCTTTGTGTAAAGACAGGTACGGGGGAAGCAGCTAGGTTTGCTCTGTCCATTGGTAAAGAAAATCCACCAGCTAGCGCCTCTAAAGTTAACCCCTTAAAATTCTTTTGTGTAGATTAAACAAATGATAAAGGCTGCCCATTCATGTGTGAGCTTGAGGACAGTGTGTGGCTGGCTGTTTCCCCCTTACGCTAAGAAGCTAACTGTGGTTGTGGCCTCATATATATATAACAAACAGACATGCCTAGCGTCAACCTTCTCCTCTCACTCTCGAATAAGTATTTTCCAAAAGCCCAATTCAATAATACTTTTGTGTTCTTTAAGAATAAATGTCTTTTTAAATGAAAACAGGCCACTTCAGGCCAACATTTACAGAGATGTAAGAAAAGCAAAGACACTCGACCCAGCGCGGAGTTTCATGGCCTCTAGTACAATACAAGTGCTTTCTCATCACATCATTATAAGATAATGGTGTAGTTGGTCTCCTTAGTCACACAGTTTGATTGAACTTCTTCAATGAAGAGCTGATAAGCATAATAGGGTGACTTTACATACTTTACTTGTTTAAATGAGAGTGTCACTGCAGCCTTTAGAATAAATCCCCAGGTCTAAGCAGCTCTAAAAAGCTCTACTCACCTTGACAGGTAACTGAGGGAACATCTGGACGGCTCTCTGTAGACATTACAGTGGCATGCAGCTGCACCAAAAAGGGCCAGATGGCCAGAGGAGGACACATTAAGGTAAACTCTGTGCGTGCGTATGTGTGTGTGTGTGTGTGTGTGTGTGTCGGAGCTCAAGCATGACTTTACCTGTATACCTGTGTATGTACAGTGTGTGTGTGAGTGGGCATCTGCTTGGGAGCCTCAGTCAGCTCCTGTTTAATCTTGCCCGCTGTGGATCCACTCTCCTGAGCTGCCAGGAGCACAGTGCAGACGTAAGGAATGGCAGTTATTCTTTAACCTCCTCCGACAGATTCCTCCACTCTCCTCCCAGTGAAAGGCAATGAGCATCAGCCTCACTGCAGCTCATTTTCCATCAGCCCTTGCATCTGCACACCCTTAACCCATTTCCTGCACTTTGCCTCGTAGCAATTTACCCTTGCAATTGCGATAAGTAGCAGACTGGGCAGCAACAATTGCGGTCAATGCACTTTCAGTTCACCAAATTAAAGATGTAAAATGAAACTGCAGCAGTCACTGTGAAGATGTGGCCTTCATTCCAGAGTTGCCTGAAGGTTAGAAAAAGGGTCCCTGGCCAGTGAAACTGCTTTGAAATGCAGGACCAGCTGTGAAAATCTGGAGGCAGGAAAGTGAATGAGAAACTATTTATGCTCCCTTAACTACTGACAGGGTTGTTCCACTGTCCACATTTAAAGGACTAAGGCTGCAGTGTGCAGCTCACAGGTGGTTATAAAGGTTGGAAAATAAAGGAAATTAAGAGAAAATCTTTTATTCCAAGGCAATTTCCAAAAAGTGAATTGATCCGACAGTGCTTTTTGTTTTGTTCCAATGTGTCCACTATAGTTAACAGTAAGTAGGGTTGGAGAAAAAAAAAAGATTTCTATGATACCTGAGTTTTGCGAGCAATACCACGATTTTTTCATGTTACTTCAAGATGTATTAACATGTTTTTTTATAAATCCATTTTCATTCAACAAAAGATGCCAAAACTCTCAAATTTTTAATCCTATCTAAACAGAAGGAGCCACACAAATGTTCAAATCCAGAACTCTGATTAAAGAAAAAAAAAATGTAACAGGTCAGTAACTGCCAGCTTTCAGTACCTGACAGTTTCCAGTACTTAATGCTGAGTGCGGGACACACTTCATTGTGTTGCAAGAAAGTATTTACGTTCAGTACACAGCCCTAACAGTAATTGTAAGCTGCTGCATGTTGCCGAGGCTCACAGATAGAGTACAGCACGGCAGCGCTATGACTGATGTCTGTGGTCTCTGCACCACTTGACACCAGATTATTGCTCTGTGGTTTAACACAGCCACATGCCATAAAGCAGAAGTCACACTGCATGCGGGGATGAAACGAGGGGACGGCTCAGCCCAGAGTCTCCTGTATTCTCCTGTCTCGTCTCTCATCTCCTCCCAGCCTCTCTGGGGTGCACGCACTGCTGAGCAGGCGCGCAGGCATGCAACACACACACACATATCACACAGAGCCTCTGGGGCTCAGGTGCTTAGAGGTGAATAGAATAATGTGGTCATGCTCTGTTTTAACTCTACGTTAGCTCAAGTTTCACAACCGGAGGGGTTTTTCACACAGTCTTTTTTTCTGTCCGCCCCTTCATCCGTCTGCCAGTCACTCTGCTGTCATCCGCCCTCCTGCAGCGAACCTGGCAGCGTACACCTGTTCCTGCCCAGGTCAGCCCCCTGAAACCCTAACCCACTATAAAGACTGGGAGAACTGACAGAAAGGTCAAAGGTCAATCAACAAAGGAGAGGTAGCACAGCCTCTGAATGGCCTGAGTTGCTAGTTGCCAGGTAGGCAGATCGGCAGCTATTCACCATCACCCACTTCTTCCCCATCTCTCCTGAACCATTTCTCTTACACTGACTTGTAAACACACACTCATCTATGCACAGTATTATAATCAACAAAGCAATGGTTCTGTCGGCTCCTTGGCCATGGCAACCAAACACTCTGCCCCATTTTTTCTGTGACAGTTACACAAATCCATAAGTGGGCAATGAGGCACAAAATGAATCAGGAATATGGGCAGAAAGCAGGCAACATGCAGTTAGTACATGAGATTCATGTATATAGACACAAACGCCTGTGTAAAAATATCTGTTTATTACATACAAAACAAAGTCAAACAAACTCAGATCATACAATCTCACTGAGTTCTTGTAGCCTGGAAATACTAGTTGCATGACGTAGGGTTGATTAATTTCCTTTTCTTCAGGGCTCGGGGAAACAAAACACGATTTGAAGCACTTACATGAATTCATTAAAAACCCTGCAGTTTGAGTGGATCAAGGGTCAAATGAGGAACAAAGCAGAAACAAATCAAACATGAATCCAAATGAGCCATGTGAGAAAATTACTGTTCCCATAATTTATGAATTCAACATGAAAAAAAAAAAAAAAACTGGCAAAAGGCCTCATGGTACAAACTAATTCCTGCAGCCACATTCATAGTCACACTCATACACACCATCCCTAATAGCCTTGGACACACTGTGCATATATCAGCAGTGCATGGTTTTCATGATTAGCTGATGGTTTGCTCGCTCCCTATAAACCAAGACTTAACTTCATTACACCGGGATGCCTATTGTGTCCTGATTAGCTTGTGGTACTAAATTCAGTTTCCTCATTTCCCAGAGGCAAAGGTCATAAGAAAGGTGAGGTCTGGCTGCAACTGACCTCAACCTCCAGCAGCTCAACTTAATCCAGAGCTTCAAGCTTTCACAGCCCTGCAGGACATTCTCTGTTAATCAGTCAGTGTGCTAGTGGAGCTCACAAGCACCAAAAACTGCTTTTATATTCATAGGCTTCAGTATTTATTAGCAATGCGGAGATTATCATTGACCTGTGGTCTGTGCAATATACCAAAGCCCAGTGTATCTACTCTAAGATCCTGGCTTGACAATTGAAAAGATTTGAAATATTTCCATGTTCCAACCTTTAGCTTTACATTTCAGCCTCTGAGAGCGACGAACACTAAATATTCTCTGCTGCAATCAACAGTTGTTCATTTTCTTGCCATGAGTTAAACAAGAAGATTGACACCCCTCTCATGACCGTATGCTAATTAGAAAACTAGCAGTCGGTTAGCTTAGCTTAGCACAATAATTGGAAACATTGGAGTGTTACTCAAGAAAGAGACTGTGCCTAAACGAGAAATGGACTGGCAAAAGATTTTGTCGATACAGATTTAACGACAAAGTGAAGAAGTTTATTTCCTAAAATGTCAAACTACCCCTAGTTTTTTTATCGTTTTATTCTACAGTAGTTAGTTGACAAGCTAGCTGTTTCCCCCTCCAGTATTTAAGATAAATGAACCAGCTGCTGGCCGCAGCTATTTACTCTACATACCAGAGAGTGATGTCAATCTTCTCATCTGACTTGCAGCAAACAGAGAATTAGTGTATTTCCCAAAATGATTTTGTGCTCCCCCAACTTTTTATTCACGGATTCCTTAAACCTGAGCAGTGATGCAGCCTGCATGCATCCATGTATATTTCATCAACATAATCCAGTCTTTTTGGCTCCCGTTCTCTGTGAATGTCAACTCTCTCATGCTTCAGTGAATACAATTAAGGGTAGCCTTTAAAAAAAAAAAAAAGGTATCAGGTGACAGGGCCTCTGTCTAAATTGTGACTGTGGGGTCTAAACTGCTCCGGCCTAGCCACGGGTGAGGAATTATAGTCCTTACAGGTCACAATAACTCCAGGCTACTGGCTCTATACAAACCTAACGGTCTATTGTTGTCACTGAAACTCTCTTAACTTTTTCATGAGATGGTTGACAACACAGGCACAAAAAACACATCTCATCTCATTAGCACACACGACCAAAATATGAAGTGTCCCTTACAGACTTACAGAAAGAGCCTGAGATTTTGCATTACTGACCTGAGCTTGGATCTAATCCAGCTGTGTGACCCCATCTGCCTGTACTGACAGAGCCTCTGATTACAGTAAGGAGCTAATTGGTTACTTAGAAGCTGAGATTTAAGCGATCATCTTTCTTTAAATCAAACCTCACCTAGCCGCTGTGTCCTGCCACATTAAGCATAGTCTACAATTATTGAATCCAGACTGTCTGCTATCCACTATTGAAGAGGTTTTATTTATGCAAATTAAGAAGGTGATTTCCCTTGATTAAAGCAAGTCTAGGGTTTGTCAGTGTCTCCGTTGTTTCTGTCTGTCCTTTTAGAAAAGGGCATTTTCCCAGGGGTTTTTTTAATCATCTGCATGAATAACATTAAATGAGCCGAAAGTGGCTGAAACTTAAGGATGTTAGCTAAAGGATATAATTTCAGTAAAGTTAATTTGAGGTTGAGCCCTTTAACACAATGTCATTAAATATTTCTAGATAGAAAGCCATTGGAAGTTATATGTATAAAGGGTAATATAGTTGTACATGCAATTTAAATAGTTTTTTAAAGTTGTCATACACCACTGTTGCTCTTAAAATGAGGCAGGCGTGAGAGAGCAGGGAGCATGAAAGTATTTAATTGCTGCCAGTGGATATGGTGGATGCATAAAGAAAGATTTTTAATGCTGACCCAGTCATTTCTGCGCAAAAACGTCATTACATTGCTGCCATTGTCCGCTTATCCCACTGGATTCCTTACCACAGAGCTGTACTGAGCCACAGTGTGGCTTTTTTTTTTTGCAGGACATACTGTAAGCAGGTTCCTTTAGACCCAAACAGGAAAATACAAAAGCTTGTCTGGGAGACTTCAGTGTGTGTGAACAGTGAACTTTCCCTCTAGTAGGCTTCATGTATGAAAGCACATTCACTCTACCCAAACAGTCTTCCTTGAATTTTTATCTACTCGCTACTACTACTGTATTCAAACAATAAGTCGACGGGCGGGGTGAGGGGGGAGAGGGATGTCTGGGGACCAAGCCGACTTCCTCTTCATAAAAAAAAGGCAGGCGGATGGGGAGGGAGGGGAAGTGCAACCTCTGGTAAACAGTCTCCACTCTCGTCATTTTTTCCCATGACAATCGCAGACACAACTCTGGCCGAACTCTTGCAGGTAGTGTGATCCCAGACACGCCAGCAGGCCACCTGAGTTGCCCCGCTGACCTTATTCCCTCCATGGAGGAAGCAATTAGGAAGCGATCATCCATAACCGCGTCCATCCTATGAAGCCCAACAGGTGAGCAGCTCAAACTCACAAACACAATGGGTTTATTATCCTTCAGCTGGAGTAGCCCATACCATAACCCTGGTACAATAACAGCACCCTGCCATCACTGTTTGCCACCCCAGAATTAAGGCCCAATTTAGCCATCAACAAGTGCAAAATAGGGGGGAAAGAGGGCAACTCTCATCCCTTTCTACAACACTGAGCACCTGGTAAAGGCCACAAAGTACTGCTGGAGGGTCCCACACTAAAAAGGGGAGGTCAGTTCCCATGGCAGATAATGTCAATTAGGGGGAGGTTTAATGTGTTTACGGGGTGGACTTACCTGATACCTGAATATAGATCTGATATGCTCAGAACAAAGATTAGACCACACATACAGATGTCTCAAACAGAGAGCCCAGGTGCTTCAGAAATGCCCCCTTGTCCCTTGTATACCTGTCCCTGTATGAACATCAGGTGCTGTGGGATTTGGGGGTGAACCTTGAAGAGCTGTAATCCAATCTGATGTTGAGACTCGCTCTCTAAAAACGGGACAACAAAGGAGAACCGACCCCAGGGCAAACCCAGCCCGCCACAACAACAGCGGTCTCAGGGCCTATATTTAACAGTGGTGGGAATTGTGGGAGCAGCCATACAGGAACACTTTCAATGCACAGCGAAGGTCGACTGGGACTTAACTTCCTCCTCAGTCTCCAACGCGAGCAGCTCGCTCATTTCAAACCCCTCGACCCCCCACACCCAACAGCAAAATAAAGAGATAAGCATTGTTTAGCCAAACAATGGGCCACTTTCAAAGTCTCAAAAGCTTCCATTTTCACATCCAAGGCCAACATTTGAAGTCAAGTGCAGCAATAAACAACTTTACTTTCTTGGGAGAATGGATCTGATTTCATTACTCATAGATTATAAATGGATAGATCGGTGTTAAGAGCAGGTGCAGGTGAGCAAGAGAAAAGACAAGACTCAAGCAGCTCTACAGAAATGTTACAGCACTTCCCATTGACTGTGTTTACAACAGTGATTTTTTGCATTTTAAATTAGAAATACTATAAAATAGCAAGGCAACTCAGGTGATCACATTATTTCAAACGTTAATATGCATTAAAAAAAAAAAAAAGGTCAGACTTTGAAATTAGAGTTTGGTCTAAAATAGTGTGGAAAATGATGTCACCAACCTTCAGTGAATTTTGGTCAGCCAGGGCTAGCGCTTGCGTCTTCAGCTCTGAGACTTTCTTCTGACATTGCTGACAAAAGCCTCCCTTTTCCTCCGACTCGGAGATGGAAACCGACCCGGCGCCTTCAGGGGGAGGCCGGCTGCTGCACCGCGGGTCCTCCGCAGAGTGGAGTCTTTTCCTGGGGGTCACCGGAGACTCTCCACTCGGACATCCCTCCACCTTCGGCATAAGGAAAAAGTTTAGTTTGACTACCTGGTTGTGAGAAAAAGGACCAAGTCACACCTCCAGCGCACACAAGCGTGAACGGTTTGTTTGTGCCTTGATGACCCGTCCGAGTACAGAGCACCTGTCCAGGAGCGAGATGCGGGTCGTTCAGGAGAGGTGGAAACTCTGAAACCTGCACAAGCGGAAGCAAACCACCCATTTACACTCAAATCGTGCGCGGTGAGACACTTACAGCGAACATGCGGTTGCTGGGGTCCCTTCCATCAGGAGGTGAACTGCCCCCAAATGAGCTCATTCTCCCAGATCAGGGCTTCACCTTCAGGGGAACGTCTTCGTGAAACAGCACACTCAAAGGTTTTGCCGCAGAAAAACGCGATGTGGAGCCATAGGCTGGATTGAAGACCTGACTGAGGGTTACCAGTCATCTGTCAGGTTGTACTGGACCAGTGGCTGCTGATCGAAGACAACTAGTGAGCGTGTGCTTCAAGTTTCCCCGCAGCGCAGGAGTTTTGGTACAGGGGACTGCTCCGCGGCGCGCAGGAGGCGGTGTTACTGGTGGAAAGGGAGGGCGGAGGAAAACTTTACTGCGCAGGGTGGAGGGACCACATGAGGTCTGAGAGCTGTTACTGTGCCATGGCCCAGCCTGGAGTCTCGGTGTGGTGGATGCTGATACAGTGGTCTACTCATTGACACCCTTAAAAGATACTTTCCTACATATGTCCTCCTAAGCAGCTGGGGAACTCTCACCTCATCTTATTCCACAGTCTGGCAGTAGCATCGAGCTCTATCACGCATCCACTTTTACAGATTTTTCCAGAATTACACTTTGAGAAATATTTAAACTCATGTTTAAATATATATATATTTTTTAATGTTTTCGTGGCTACACTATTTCATCAAATGCAAATATCCTATATGTCCTGTGCATCATTCAGGCCTAATGCAAAATGCAGCCTGTCAAACTTTGGGATCTCCGCTAGAAACGAACAAAGTTCAGCTGCACAACATGCGTTTGTACTGAGGTTTCTGGGGGGGTTGAAAAGTGGGTAGACCTTCTCTCGGTGATCATCCAACAAACACTGCAAGAAAATTCAATACACTCCATGACATTTTCAGAAAATGATGAATTTATCTGCTTTCCAATAAAATGAGATCAGGTCAGCCTTTATAGAATAGAATAGAATAGAATAGACTAGAATAGAATAGAATAGAATAGAGTAGTTGCGCACCAGCAACTGTTGCCTCTCCTCGCAGGCGCCGGGCTGCCTCTGCGTGTTGTTGGTGTAACTCTGGCGCCATCCTCCGGCGCAGACGCAGAGCAGCGTCTCTCAGACTGGCAGGGTCTCGGGTACTAAGGTTAAATATTTCATTGGCAAACTTTGAATATTTCATGCGGGTGATGTAAGCGACGGTGGCCACATGCGCTGCTGCTCTCGGCTCCACAGACGGTTTCTCTCTTTCCTGCCCTCAAACGACCCACTCAGAAAACACACACGTCTTTTGTCTCCTGGTTGTAGGCGTACAACTTATTCCAAATTGTGTTTATTTATTTATTTATTTATTTATTTATTTATTTATTTATTTATTTTGGCTCCATGGTGTTTCTAAGTGATTTGAAAAGGATACACGGTCAAAAATACATTTTTATTGTCATTTCAAGCAGGTTTCGCATTGGGCTGGGAAAAAAAAAAAATTGAGGCTGAGAAAGGATCGTTTCAGGACACGCAAAGACAGGCTATGTGTTAAGAAACGGGGGGGGGAACAAGATCACAATTGGTCTAAATCTTCAAATAGTCCACAAGTATTTCCATAATCTATAATCAGTCCCATTTAAAGCAGCTTCTAATTACTGTCAAACCTCTGTATTTTGGCCACTTGATCGAAGCTCAACAAACGTTTAAGAAAAAAAAAAAAAAAAAAGTTAAGATAGTTTTATTTGCTTCAAAATGTTGCAGAATGTTGAGTGAGACAAACTAACGATAAGTGAGGAGAAGGGATGAAGTTTCAGATCAGGGGGGAGATCGCGGTGCTGTTCAGGGTCCTGAATAAGAGACAGGAGCCTTCATACGCGCATCATTTGTCGGGCTCATCACTGCTTCCCACTTATTTTAGATTCAATGAGATCATTCTTGAGATAATGTGTCACAATCATTCCTTCGGGATACTGTTACCTTTGTTTTTCTCTTCAGCAGGTGACTTGTAAATCCAAATATGATGTCGGAGTCAACGAAGATTGTCCCCAGGTCTATGACGCTGGGGTTGGGCTTCCCAGCTCCGGGAGACCCCGGTGAGTTTGGTAAAGCCATGTGGGCTGCAAGTGTAGCCTAGAAAATATTCCACTCCACAGGAAACCTATTTGATTTGGATATCCATCTAATTCATATCTCTCATACCCTCCAAAAAGAGCCACAAGGTTTTTTAATCCGGACATCCAGTGATTCACAGTGAGCGCTCGCACATGTGCGTAAAATAGCCTCTCACATTTCCAGTAGTCCGAGAAAACAAGAAAGCAGTGCAATCCATCCGGCGTGCAAAAGGCTTCACATCCGCTGAAACACTTCTGCAGCCATCCTGGGGCAGGTCATGGCTGATCTGTGAGCGCTGCTGCAGGTCTGAGAGCGAGGGAGCACCTTGTGCATCTGCTGCTCTCTGTTCCCCAGCCTCTCACTCCCCTCTCTCTCTCTCTCTCTCTCTCTCTCTCCCTCTCTCTCAATCACTCACTCAGTCATCCTCTCTCTCTCTCTCTCTCTCTCTCTCTCTCGCTCTCAGTACCCCTGTCAGACAGTGATGACCTGCTCTCCCACCCGATTCGCTGGCGCATCATCGACAGCCCCCACGCAAAGATGTAAAACACGGTGACAGTCCTGGAAATAACCCCTAACGATGGTTCCTTGTGATGTTCCTATAATATTCATGTAGAGACATACAGTGTGTCAGTGCACACAGTAATGACCTCATCATAGCGTACTTTATGGTATTTCTGCCTCCTATATAATATTCCCGCAGGATGGAGCCCATTTATAGTTTTTCACACAATCCCAAATATGAGACACTTGGTGACTAATTTACTTTACTGTGATGATGAAAAGAAATGTTGATTGATTTTAAGAGACTTTATTACAGGCTATATACAAACCAAATCAAACACAATTTGCCTTGAAATAATCAGCCAACACATGAAGTAAAATCCTTCATGTGACTTCTGAGCAACTCCATCGTTGAAGGTGTTTGTGGCTCAACTGCTGAATAATGCAACTGCTGTGTCACATTCAGTATTCAGGCCATTCAATGAATAGCCTTCACTATTTCCAGCAGGCTGAGGGTAATTATCCCATAGATTGAATTGCCACCAGTAGGTAGTTGCATGTAGTTCAGGGAAGCCATGATATTGATGTAATAAGTCTGACTGAGGAGTGTTAAAGAAAAGTATGAACATTGCTGACACTATGTTTCAGTGGGAAATATGTGTCTAAAATGGACTCAACAGAGCAGTTTGTCAGCTCAGTTTTAATTTATTGGAATTGGAGCCTGTTTCTACTGGAGCTGAGCAGCAGAGACAGACCGTAGTGATGATGTCATCCACAGACTGTGAACAGTGGGACAGTGTGATGGCACCCGTTGTGATTTCACTGAGATACGGGCAAGTTTTCATGTTTCACAGTTGGAAATGAATCCAATTTTTAATGTGACAGCTCAAACAGAAACTGCATGAATCAGAGTCTAGTTCAGTGGTTTTTGGATTAAAGTGATATTCCTGGGATTTAGTGTTGCACTGCCTTAAGAAACTAGAAAAAAAAAAGATCAAAATAAAAGCAGCAGAGTGTATCCTGACGTTTACTCTATAGTTAGCTTAAACTCCAAAAACATTGGATCCTACATTTCCCATGATGCAAAGGGGTGGAATGCTTCATTAGCCCTTCCCTGCTTCACGGGTAACCACATCTTTCAAACAGTTTGTTTGAAAGATGGGTTTTCTGTTAAAAATGGATAGTTTCTAAGTTCAAGGTGAGATAACCTTAATGACATCACTGTGACATCATCAGTAAACTGAGCTCAATGTGACCCTTTAACTGAACAAACAGTGGTTTAGCTGCAAGGAGATTATATTTAGGGCTGACACTGCTGGTTCATTCAGCTGGTCCCCTCCAGGTGGCTGCCAAAAAGAAACTGATCTGAATGTAGATGCATGCTCAGGTGGAGATTATGTAATATATCGAAGGAGATGGTGTTTCTAAACTTTACAGTTGCAGGTCCTTGGAACAGACAGAAAAGTTTAGGTTGGGAGTTTGTTTTTTGTTTTTTTTTTAGGAGGTCAGAGAAAAATAAAAATAAAAATCAAGATTTAGACTCTGAGCCAACAATGATGCTTTGACAGCTGAGCAGAGGGGAGGTAAATAATAAATATTCTAGACATGAATAAATTATTTTTGATCCCACAAACGCCTCACAAACCACTCCACTCACCACGCCCTCCGCCCTCACACGCAGGGTTAGTTTTTTGAGGTAGGGTGGAGGCAGGGGTTGTCAGTGGGCCGATAATCACAATCCACAGTAAAGATGATTTACCACGTCCGTCACCCGGCTCTCCCCGCTGGAGGAGGTCTGGGTGATGGGTGTCCCCCCCCCGGAGGACCGGGTTCCCCCCTGGGAGACCCGAGTGCTGCTACATCTGCTGCCCTTGCGCACGAACAGGGAAATCGCTCTGAGCATCTCATTAATGCTCCTCCTGTGTCTTATCCCCTGCCCGGGAGACCTCTGCAGCTTCCCCCGGTGCACGGACAGGCTTTGTGAGAAGCGTTTAGCAAATATTGATAATTCTTGGCGCATTGGAGGAGATCAAAGAGGGGAGAATGGAGAGGGGGGGGGGGGTGCTGTCTGAAAAGGAGAGGGGGAATAATCGGTGCACAGTGCTTTCATGAATGATTTATGCAATATAAAGTAGCCTATTCCTTGGGAAAAATAAGGCATTTGGATTTTCTTGCCAGAGTTGTGTCAGATTGTGAGTCTTTAGGTCACGTTTTCCCACATCAAGCTCCTCCCGAATGTAAACTTGTGTGTGCAGAATTCAGTTAAGGAGTTTAAAGTTGGACTTACTCGCTGGGAATGCCTTAATCAATGTATGCAGAGAATAAGAGAGCAAAATATTTGTCGTAAATCAGGCTGAAAGCAGAAGTAGGTGACCCATGTCTGATTACTTTCCTACATTTCCAAAATAAAAATAAAAAATCAACTCTAGTTTGGATGTAAAATGAGAGCGGACGCAGTGATTTTGAGATATTTACCTTAGCAGCAAACTTCAGGACTTTGGACAGCAACCCTCCCTGCAGACTCCATCAGCCCACACAGACTCAACAGAGACAAATGATTCTTTATTGACTTGTTTTAATCAGTACCTCTGAATAGTAGCAACAGGGAAACAGAGAAAAAGACGGCGTTACTGCATCAGCAGGGCTATTAAAAAAAAATTGTATGTATGCCAGCAGAATGAAATTACTGAAGCCTGATGATTTTTTACAGCCCCCCACAGTTCCTGGACTGCAGTTGTCATTGTAACACAAGGGGGCACAATGAGAGAAGGAGACAAAGAGAGACATTAAGGAAGCAGAAGAGCAGACGAAATCACACAGTTGTAAAACCATCAAAAGTCGGGCCCTCTGAGATGGTTGCCGTTTTTACAGATCCATTCAAACGCAGCATGTTCCAAAGTTGGCAGCATTCATCTGACTGGTCAAGTGGTCCTAAACATTTCACAATTTTCTCAAAGAACTGTTGAACTGTTGAGAACCACTTAATCAGAGAGACTACGCACTTCCTCAGGGTGAAGTCCGTCCTCTAAACTGTTGATTCCAAGAACTAAAGAAAAACAGTAGCTAAAATTAGTTTCGGAGATCATCTGTTGGTTATGACACAAGTATACACATCACTACAGCAGGTTGAAGGCCCTACTTGCTACAGAATAAATCCACAAAAACACGTAGAGGCTTCAGCCGCAAAGCTCTGCGTCCGAGTGCTCACCTGTAGAAGGTGACTTCTTTCCTTGCGATGGTGTTTCCTTGGTCTCATCCCTGCTCAGACTGAGTGACTGCGGTCTTACAGCTCTTATATAGTGTTTTGGGGCTAGGTTCATACAAGCCTCTCATTCAGGAAGGAATGAAACCCATGCTGGTTCAACCGGATGAGCTGGGTTCCACCAGCAACGAGCAGGAAGGGGCAGCCGCCCTCAAGACAGAGATAGCAAATACCAGCCACTGCAGGCTGAGAAGTCACATGGACATAAGGAATTTTGTCACCTTTATCTTTTAAGTTTTTCTGATTTCTGATTGAAACTCTAATTTATCTCAGTCAGATAACAGGAGCTCACACGGAAGGGTGTTCGACAAGCTACAGTTTGGGTTTAATGTATTTCTCCTAGAGGCCTGATGCAGCCGCGATGAATCACATTATTATTCAGAACACATTTCTGTAGAGGACACAAAAGAACTCTGCACATTAACAGAAATCACCTCCAACAATTGGGTAGACGTGCACTAATTCATACAGAAAACCATGTCAAGTCGGAAATTGCTTGGGAATCTTCAGCCAGGAGCTGTGTGTGTGTGTAGTTTCATGTGTGTTTCAGGGTTTGGTGCAGCGCAGCAGCCATCACAGGAGACAGAGCTTTGAATCAAGAGATTTATTTGTTGCTCTTTCCACAGGAGGAAACACACAGCCGTCTGACACTTTTTTAAACTACAACAGCGAGACAATAACAGCACTGAAAATGACAGGATACATTTAAAGCGATTAACATGCATTTGCACTTTAAAGTCACAGCTGATAACATTAAAGTGTGAAAACACCATTAACACCATTTACTCATTGCACAACAAAGATAACAAAGAAAACGCAACAAGTCATTTGTTTGTGATCACGGATGCAAAGAATATAGACGACAAAATACACGATAAACACAGAAACTGTGGCAGTTTTATTTGGCGCACAGACTGGATTTCCCCTTTACATTTCAAAGTGAGATATGCCACTCTTCCAGCTCGACAATTAGCACAAGAAACAGGCTGGATGAGTGTGTAAGGTAACTGCAGGCTTTTGTAATACCTGTTTGAGCAGAAGCAAATGGAAATCTCAGCTTCAGGTATATTTTAAACTGAGGTGGGCAAGTGCCACAGTTGGATGACATTCCAGATAGTAAAAAGACAACCTTATTTTCACTAGTTTACATGATACTTTCCAGCATCTCACTATAAAAATAAGCATAAAAATAAAATCTGTGAATGTATCTTTCACTTCCAGGTAGTATGAATACATTGTAATAGAAAGAGACACTACTTTACAAAGTAATGTACACTACTCAAGAGTTCTTAACTCTTTTGCTATTAAAAAAATAAATAAATAAAATAACCCTTATCCATCATCCTTCACAGTTCAAGGAGTAATGGAAGGTTTCAGCACTCACCATGTTAAACCAGCTTGGGTGAAGTTCACCCTTAATTCCCTGACTAGAAATCACAATAACTGACTCAGTTGTTCATACATGGTAATAAAACCATTTGATTAAATCAATGATGATATGTTTCCTCATACAGAGGCTACTGTGCAACAGATGAACAGATACAATTACATATATCTAGCCCTTCTGGATACAATGCACTGGTTACAAAATGTTGTGCTTTCATGGGTTTGGAGGGAAAGACTGCAAGCAGTGATTGCTTTAGACGACATGTAAATATAAGCTTTGTGCAGATAATAGCCACAGTTACAGTAGAGTAAAATTCAACAGGACAGTGGAAGGCGTGTAGAGGACGGTCTGGGACGAAGTGGCAGCAAACAGACGGCGATTCCTGTTGCGTCAGCTCACGGTTCGGACGGACTGGCAGGGGAATCAATCGCTCCGCTCTGCTGCAGAGACGAAAAGAGACGGGATTATTACGGAGCACTGGGGAGGGGAGATGGGGAGCACTCTTGACTACCAGTGTGCACACACAAGCACAAAGACACACACACACACACACACACACACACACACACACACACACACACACACACACACACAGGTCAGTCAAGACTGAAGCCAGCTGCACAGACGTAGCATTCAGAGGCATTTGTGGGCAGGCATTAATCGTGATCAGATTTTATCCAACATACTGTGCATCCGGAAAGTACTCACAGCGCTTCACTTTTTCCACATTTTGTAATGTTACAGCCTTATTCCAAAGTGGATTAAATTCATTTTTACTTCAAAATTCTACACACAATACCCCATAATGACAAAGTGAAAAAAGCTTAAAACTTCTGCAAATTTATTAAAAATAAAAATATAACATGTACATAAATATTCACAGCCTTTGCTCAATACTTTGTTGAAGCACCTTTGGCAGCAATTACAGCCTCAAGTCTTTTTGAGTATGATGCTACGAGCTTGGCACACCTACGTTTGGGCAGTTTCTCACATTCCTCTTTGCAGAACCTATCAAGCTCCATCAGGTTGGATGGGGAGCGTCGGTGCACAGCCATTTTCAGATCTCTCCAGAGATGCTCCATCGGGTTCAAGTCTGGGCTCTGGCTAGGCCACTCAAGGACATTCACAGAGTTGTCCCGAAGCCACTCCTTTGTTATCTTGGCTGTGTGCTTAGGGTTGTTGACCTGTTGGAAGATGAACCTCCGCCCCAGTCCGAGGTTGAGAGCGCTCTGGAGCAGGTTATCAGGATGTTTCTGTACATTGCTGCATTCATCTTTCCCTCGACCCTCATTCGTCTCCCAGTTCCTGCTGCCGAAAAACATCCCCACAGCATGATGCTGCCTCCACCGTGCTTCACTGTAGGGATGGTACTGGCCAGGTGATGAGCGGTGCCTGGTTTCCTCCAGACATGACGCTTGGCATTCAGGCCAAAGAGTTCAATCTTTGTTTCATCAGACCAGAGAATTTTCTTTCTCATGGTCTGAGAGTCCTTCAGGTGCCTTTTGGCAAACTCCAGGCAGGCTGTCATTTGCCTTTTACTGAGGAGTGGCTTCCGTCTGGCCACTCTACCATACAGGCCTGATTGGTGGAGTGCTACAGAAATGATTGTCCTTCTGGAAGGTTCTCCTCTCTCCACAGAGCAACGCTGGAGCACTGTCAGAGTGACCATGGAGTTCTTGGTCACCTCCCTGACTAAGGCCCTTCTGCCCCGATCGCTCAGATTGGCCGGGCAGCCAGCTCTGGGAAGAGTCCTGGTGTTTCCAAACTTCTTCCATTTACAGATGATGGAGGCCACTGTGCTCATTGGGACCTTCAATGCTGCAGAAATTTTTCTGTACCCTTCCCCAGATCTGTGCCTCGATACAATCCTGTCTCGGAGGTCTACAGACGATTCCTTGGACTTCATTGCTTGGTTTTGCTCTGACATGTACTGTCAACTATGGGACCTTATATAGACGGGTGTGTGCCTTTCCAAATCATGTCCAATCAACTGAACTGACCACAGGTGGACTCCAATCAAGTTGTAGAAACATCTGAAGGATGATCAGCGGAAACAGGATGCATATGAGCTCAATTTTGAGTGTCATGGCAAAGGCTGTGAATACTTATGTATATGTGATTTTTTGGGTTTTTTTTTATTAATATATTTGCAAAAATTTCAAGCAAACTTTTTTCACTTTGTCATTATGGGATATTGTGTGTAGAATTTTGAAGTAAAAAATGAATTTAATCCACTTCGGAATAAGGCTGTACCATAACAAAATGTGGAAAAAGTGAAGCGCTGTGAATACTTTCCGGATGCACTGTATATCCGATGAAAAACAGAAAAGATCTGAGACACGCTCAGGTCAAATTCAAAAGTAATGACTGCTTGTCAAAACTAGCGCGACTCAAAACACACTTTTATAAGCCAGTGTTTGTTTTTACTGTCACATGGGCTTTGTTTTAATCTCACTTCATTTTAGAAATGATTTTTTTTAAAGAACCTATTTTTTTTCTCTCACTCTGTGTATCCTAATATAATGCTCACATACCAGAATTACAAAGGAAGATTAGGGCCATGTGATTTTTTTTTTTTTTTTTTTTTAAAGTTTAAAGTCAGAATTCTAAAAAAAATCCTCTTCTGCACAATGTGCACCTTGAAAGTTCATGGTCACTGTAATTATTCCACCTCTCCATACTTGATTTGAAGAAACCCCTTTATAAAGTAATTTCAATATAAGAGATGAGGGACAAAATTCTTGACTTCTCAACTTCACCTGCAGCCTCCACAACATGAAGCTGCAGCAGGCACTTCCGTACCAAAAAGCTTTGGAGGATACCCGCCTGAAATGCTGCTACCTTACATTTCTCACATTAACTTAGAGAACAAGGACTGTGAACTTTACCCTCCTTCACTTCCATCAACATCACACTCAAAAAGGATATTTTCACAAGCAGTAGGGAGAAAGGGAATAATTACAACAAATAAGAACTCATTCAGTGCCCACAGCTGAATGTCAGCATTGTTTTAAGACAGAGGTGAAAAAACATGAATCTATCTTTTAATGCATTTTACTGTGAATTGTTTATGTTTTATGTGAAATGAAATATTGACGAGATGACTCAGGGTCCAGGGGTATACATGACAACCCACAAATCCACAACTCTGACCAGGATAAACATTTATAAAATGAATGGATGGATCATAGGCACAGGGTGATGTACACAGAGAGAAAGAGGAGCCAAAGCAGCCATGCTACAGGGGATTTCATGCTCAGGATAGGAAGCACCCAAATCGGGAGACACACACAGTGGCTACATCTTATTTACCTCATCATCATCATCATAATATTCATTAAATTCACCAAATACTGTCTGAAAGACAAACATGAAATTAAGAGGCGATTATAGACAGAGAATTGTACCCATCCGAGTGTTACACTAGCATGCATATTCAGTTGAAGCTGTACTTGCTTGGTATGAAAGAAATAAGAGATTAAAATAAGAAATGAGAGATAAAAAGCAGCTGGATTGGAAAACAGTGGTTACCTTGGTTTTTTTGCTCATGAGCTGGTCTAAAAATGCCACTACTTCTTTTTTGCCGACAGCCTCAGCCTGTGACAGGTGAAGGACAAATAGGTTTTACTTTAGGAATTTAAAAGTGTGACTGAAGTGGAATACGTCTCCCCAGAACCCACCACTTGAATTGCTGTCTGTCCATCATAGCCTTGTGTATTCAGGTCTGCTCCGGCAAGCCTCCAGATTTCCAGGCCCTCCAAGTCACCGCTGGCTGCCAGGCTGACACACAGGAAATGATAGTTATTACAGAAAAGGGCTCTGTTTCCTATAATCAGCATTATTAACACAAGCAAATCGACACTGGGTGAAGGACAGGTTGTGTGAAGAGACTTTTCAGAAAGTGGGCCAGCACATCCAGGGAAGAAATCACTAATGCTGGGCTTCGTGACTCAACGATGTTTAGGTTTTATCTTGAAAGTGACACCTGCCATACTTCTTGCGCCTTACAAAAGGCGTGTTTCTGAAACTCTCAATTGGAACAGTCTCAACAAAACCTGATGAGTGTCTCGGGGAGATAAATAACAGGGGCCGGCCAGTGTCATGTACTTGCCGACACTGGAGATGCAGAGCAGATTCAAAACTATGCTGCCAGGTAGCATTCCTACAGTTTGTGTAACAGTGGGACAACTGGTTGTACCTGTGTCAGCTATGTAGGATGGGTCACTGTGCATGGCTGAGCAACCAGGAAAATTGTGACTGTATATGTGGGCAATTGTTTGAAGACATGCTTTGCGTTTGTCTCACCTGCACAGTTCTGTTCCTGCTTCCTCCAACTTGTCCCTGGAGAAGTGAGCCCCGGTCTTTCTCAGCAGCTTCACGATTTCCTTGTGCCTGAGTTAATTTGGATAAGATGCGCAATGAGGGGATACGATAATTGCTGTATATTTAATACATACTATTAGTATATCACCCAGGTAAAATCAGCCAAAACTGAAATAATCACCTGATAATCTGTATAAGGAACTGTTAGGAAACATAACTTAGATATAATGTTGTTTTCATTTTTAATTTCAATTTAATGCCGTCAATATTGAACTTTTCACTTTTTTGACTTTCATTGACAGAGTACAGTGTGGCAATGGTTTCAGTTCGGCATGTAAGGACAAGTTCCTTATCGCCAACAATGAACCACCCACACAGGAGTCACCAGCAGTGCCATTTGCAATGACAAGAATAAACAACAAAACAAAGGCCTTAAATGGTTCACCACTGAGCTGCTGAGCCTATGAATGAGAGTAGGTGTAAAGGTGAGTTATCCATTAAGTCAATTTGATGCTTAATTGTGAAGAACTATGCAGAGCTAAAGCCAAATAATCAATGAAAAGGCCTCAGAAGACTTCCTGTAGTGTTAAGAAGCCAGTATCTCTCATGTGTGAAACTGGGAGCAGGCTGGTAGGACTGGTTCAGAGGACACTCCCCACATTTGTTCTTAAAACCTTTCGCTCTCTCTGCTCTCTGCCACTCCTTATATGGACATCAGGCTGTAGTTCACTTTAATGTCGGTGACAAGTGCTTCAGAGACACTGACAGAAAGGTAGCGACTCAAAACTCCAGTTCTATCAGTGTCATTTCATTAAATACATTTAGGAAGGGCGCAGAAAGCCCAGGTTTACTGTAGGAAAGTTTAATGACAGGTGTTAGCGCTTCACTGCATCCCTCTACCATCACGAGGGAAACAAGTCTACACTTGTAGCGCCAACCGTTCAAATAGGACAACAGCCATTTGGCACGACACACACAACGTTTCCACCCCGAGGCTCAACATAGCACTTTAACAGAAACATTAAACACGGCTTTTTTCCCAATAGACATTTAGAGCAATGTCAATGAATGACACAAATTAAAAATCAGCTGTGGTAAAAATAAGCACTGTCTAAATTGTCACATGACAATTAGCCTAATTTGTTTGTAATTATTGGCTGGCCTCTAAACTCCATTATGAGTTGCCCCCCTGGTTTCGACCCCCCTCTGTCAGCCGCTGCTCCCTTCCTGTCATTTCAGCAGAGCCAGATTTCCTACCCCTCAGCTCATTTAATGAAGTCCCCTCAACAGCAGCTACTAACCACATGTTTTCAAGACACTCTCAGATCACTTTGAGGAATAACACTGGTTGTTAATGGCAAAAAGGGGAATTTGAAATGTCGTGTTTGCAGCTTCATGAATGATATTATTACCTTTACAGACAAGATAAAAACAAACACATCAGCCTTTATTGTTTCAAAAAAGGCGAGGCTTACCTGAAGCGTACAGCGTTGCATAGGGGTGTATCCCCATAGCGATCTTTAGCATAGACTGTAGCTCCTTGACCCAGCAGGTACACGACCACTTTTAGGTGGCCCTCACAGGCAGCAATATGTAGTGGTGTGCGTCCATCGTAGTCACCCAGACACAAGTTGGTGCCCTGTGACAAAGGAAAACATGAACCTTACATTTTCCTTATCATTAACAAATTGGAAATGAAATGAAAAGACCAAACCAACAATGACCTCATCCCACTAATAAGTATTATCTGTGAAGCCAAAGCCTGACAGAGCTTTTGTCTCTGTGTCCTAGACCTCCATGATGGTCCATAAACATAATGAACCAAACCACTACAATGGGTGACACTACCTTGCTGCTGTAAATACTGACAGGGAGACACAACCTGTGGCTGAAAACCAAAAGACTGAGGAAGTACGTAAAATTTATTACAAGCAGGTAAAAATGTGTTGACGGCAGGTGTGAAAATGGCTCATTTCTCCTACAAGACACAGATCACTGAGCTTCATTAAGTGTTTAACTAAGTGCAAGGATGTGAAGTTAAAGCTTTAAATCTGTCTTTAGAAAGTGTGTGGAAATGTAAGCAGCGACTGCACAACAGTTGAGCCAAATACAAACATATGCATGTGACCGCCAGGACAAGCCCAGTCGGGCCTCCTGTTTTGTTTGGCTGTGCGCCTGTGTGTGTTTTTTTTACACCCCTCTAATACAGAGAGAGAGTGACCCTGGAAATTTGTTAGTGAACCATTAGGTTGACCCTGCAAACCAAACACCATCGAGATAAGCCGGGTCAAATGCCACTGTACTGGCATAAAGTTCTAGTTCTAAGCTGAGCGTCACAACATCTGCCATGTTGACCTCTGATGGCTGATGCGTCTGTTTTTGTTGAGAATACAGGCTGAGAATCAAGGCTGACATTTTCCTGTAAGACACTTTGCCTGAAACAAACCAATAATTACCAACCAATAATCCCAAGGGGTGTGTATGAAAGGGTTATTACTGTCTTGACAATCAAAAAGAGACTGTAGCGTTGCTTACCATTCCTATTAGGGCTTCTAAAGCTTCTATGTCTCCAATCTTAGCAGCAGCACATGCCAGTGGAGGAGTCAGAGCATCACGAATGGCTTCCAGCTCCTGGAGACAGCACAGACTTTAATGAAAATTTTTTTTTAAAACTGCTGCTTGTCAGAATATAAAATGACTGAACAGCATTTTCTTTTTTTTAAAAAAGGAGTAGGCATCACATTTTTAAGGAATGTGTCTAATTACAGAAGTGGTGCAGATTGGGTGCTTTGTCAGCACTTCGGCAGAAATGACAAGAACTGGGCTGTTACAACTCGTAGTGGCTGTTTGGTAGTCAGCGTGTGCTGGTGCTTGCTGCTGGCGCCCTCACCTCCTTGCAGCTGATACTCAGAGACTTGGCGATGACCTGGATGAAGCGGCTGTCGCTCAGACACAGCTTGGCTCCTGCTAGGTCGGCTCTCATTTCTCCTCGCAGGTTCTCACTCATCATCTAGACAGAGTCACACACACACACACAAACACGCCTTTGCTTCACCTCTCTTATATCGGTTAGTTTCACTTTGAGTCGTCTGTCTGTAGTGTGGAAAGTGATGTCATTTATGTGTAAAGACACCGACCTTTTTCTTGGCTTCTAGATCAAGCTCCTTCTTGGCCAGCACATAGGAGAGCTTCGACAGAGCAGCCTCCGGAGTCATGTCACCTCCAGCTATTAACCCTGCATCCATCAACACCTGAGAAGTCAAGGGAGTGTGTAATCTGATTAATTCCCTCTGTCTACATTGATTTTAGTCTCTTCTTAATGGACCAGTCTCTCCATTTTTTTTAATTTGAGGTCATGTTTGACTAAAAGGTGACATGAGCTACCTTGCCAGTGGCGTATGATGTAGACACGGTCCCTCTCAGACACTGGGTGCAGTTGATGATGATGACGCCAGCATCAGTAGCCTTCTTCAGCTCCTCAAGCAGGTCAGGACGGTTATTGGGGGCATTTCCGCTGCCGTAGGTCTCCAGCACCACGCCCTCCATGGGCGGCTGCAGGAAAGCCCTCACCTGGACGCACATACAACCACAGTTTCAGGTAATAAACACCCACAATTTATGGCTAACTGAACTGGCTGCTCAACTGTGCAGAATCAAATTGAGGAATTAGTATTCCATGTTATTTTTCCTGCAGCCCCTTTCCTTTCACTCCATTGCATGCAACCATCCACTCTCCTAAAAACCCATCTGGTGCCATCTACGCAACCAGTATCTCAGTCACTGGTTGGCTGGCGCTGGGAGGCCCCTATACCACATCATTAGCCATGGTGTATGACTGCAACGGCAGATGACTGAAATGGCAGGACGGAGAGCAATTAATCTGAAGGTGTTAGCAAGCATAAAGTCACTTGGCAGGACCACGGCAGCTTCCATAAAATGCGGGGAGAAGGTGACATTAAAAGTGCCAGGTTCAGTCAGTATTTTTTGATGTGATAAGCAGTTTGACAAGAAATGCTTGACGCAGATTACCAATGAAGCTCTCATACGGTAGGGACAGCGGGCACACGAGAGCCTGGTGCCTAATCAAAACGTGTGCCTCATAAATGCAGTTAAAGCCTGTAAGGAAGTCTTGATGGCCGAGCTGGGCAGCGGGAGCAGATTGAGACAGTAAAGTCGCTCTCCCAGCAGCCTCTGCAGGGGGGAGGTGCAGCTAAACGTTACAGTATCGGTGACAGTCCTCCCTCTTTACAGGGTGATTGGTCATGGCCCATAACTCCCTCTCATCTTTCTCTGGGCTGAGCTTTGATGGCAGTTTACATGACTGGGAAAATAATGGACGGGTTAACTATGTTTTATTGCAGTTTTGAGCAGTCTGTTATCTTTGAAGAACACATCTTTAACAACGTTTTAACACTCTGCAGAGGAATCATCTAAATAGGTACATTTCAAGTACGTGATGAGTAATTTGTTTGTGTGGAGTAGGTCGTCAAAAGTGTGATATATCAGTCAACTACCCATTAATTATTCTTTTGGGTGTCACATCAACCAAACACCAAGGACTATAAGTAATCTCTGGACATGTGGTGAATATGACACTGACAGGATAAATATCTCTGCTCCAGTTCAGAGGCTGCACCACCTGCATGACAGCATTTCCAAGAGCGACTTACAGTGGCAGCAGTTATTCCTGGGAACAGCCTGAGCAGGCCTACGTTCCGGTTCAGCTCCGTGCTGACTTGAAACCTTGCTGTGGTGTTTGCCCTCCAAACCGTGTCCCAGTTGACTGTGAAGAAAGATGGAGAAACCTGGTTTACAGTCTCGGGTTATTTACGACATGAAGACAGGCTCATTATACCACTGGCTTACTTGTAATATCCACTTCAGCAGTGGCCAGAGGAGCCAAGTTAGGAGAGGAGAATGCACTGAAACTACCAGCATCCACCTTGGTCACACGATTCCCTCTGTAGAGTTTGTTGTAGAAATAAAGGCACACCTGAACAGAGAAAAGGACACATTTAATGTACGACATCCGCTCCTGAACAAAAACTATATCCTTTTCACAGAACAAAGAAACCTGTGTGCATGGACCTGTCAATTAAAAGTATATCAGTTTGTTCTTAGTGCTCTTCTGTAATGCAGTTAAATCCCATTACATACAACAGACATCATTTTGTCTGCATGTCTGTGGTGCATACATAGACATACTGCAGATAACACTTATCAGTGTTCTTCCTGTTTGAATAATTGTCGTTCAGTGTTGCGAAACACATCTCGCTGTCGTTAGAAAGCATTCTCATCAGACAAGTGCTCACACCTGTCTTTGTAGATCGTGCTCTATTTTCTAAAGTTGTTTACAAATGTATATGTTTATAATATCATAGGATTACTTCTTTTCCTTTGTTATTTAATTGTTGATTCGTTCATAATTTATTCATCAACCCAACACACAACAAATATGTCAGTATTAAAGGAAGGATTTACAAAAATAAAGCCACTACAATTATTCAGTTATTCCATCTCTCACTCACATCCCCGAATACATCCACTCTTAACTTTTCTTCTTTGAGGCAGCTAAATTCAGTTAAACTATCTGATACTAGAATGCCACGAGCATGAGCATTTAGCCATCTCTATTTCCTCACCTCAGGAATGACAAACTGTCCAGCAATCAGCAGCGCCCCCAGCAGGTTGCCTCTGCCATCATTCCTCATCTCATAGATAGGCACCTAAAGACACAAAGTGTCTCATCTTCAGAAAACAGTGCAACCTTAAAATGCTGCAGACATATTTTTTGTTGTTGTTCTTACCTGTGCGCCAGTAAGAATGATTGGTTTGCCCAAGTGTTCACACATGAAGGACAGGGCAGAGGCTGTGTAGGCCATGGTGTCCGTGCCGTGAAGGATCACAAAACCGTCATACTTTTCATAGTTTTTCTGGAGTCAGAAAAGACTAAATGAAAGCTATTTCTATTTACAACAGCAAACGCATCAATTATGTGGTGTTTATTTAGAAATAGAGTCAGTCAAAAACCTAACAATGAAATGAATGCAGCAGCACATACCTCAATGTCCTTTCCAATTCTGCCCCAGTCATCTGTGGTCATATTGGATGAGTCCAGCAAAGGGTTGTACTCTAGGACAGTGTAGATTATCCTCTTATTGTCTTTACTCAACCTGGACGATAAAGAAGTGTATCTATGAGTTTCAATCATGATATAAAAAAAACTAAACACAGGAAATACAAACAGCCCACAATAAATCAGTGATTTTAGTCAGTGCAAGTGCAGGTGTTTGCTCCACAACGCATTAGGGACATGTGGTTAAATGAATGGTAGTTATCTTCAGTGTGATAAATGGTTATGTGTATTCACTGTGCTCATTTAACAAAGCTGGATCAAATTCTGGTTGAATTTGAGACGTGAGTTTAAAGAAGGATAGGGGAATGCTAAAAACCAAGCTGACTTTATGAAGCAACACAAAGTCTATTTAGCAGGCCTTCTGTCTCAGCAGCAGGGTGCCAAAACCTGTTTCAGACACACACAGACATTTTTAGAAGCATACGTGGGAGGGGCATGGTAAGCATACTGTTAGCCAGAGCAGTGCTTTAAAATTAGGCATTTTTCTTTTGCAAGATGAAAGTACTGATGTTCTGCTGGGCTTTATATTTGTGTGGTGTTCATTTCCAGTAGGCAAAGCTGAGAGCCGTGAGGCTGCCCATTTGATATTCATTGAGGGATATTTGATGAGTCATTTCAGGTAAAACTCTTTTTCATTCCAGTTACAAGGGAGGGAGTCTTGCTCTTATTTACGTCGCCTCTATGTGGAGTTTAAGTGAGGCACAGCCCCAACTGCAACACTCCGTATAAGGCAGCGTGACTGGCTAAACAGCCATGGAAAGATTTTCTTTTTAATCTCCCTTTTAAAGAAACAGGGTGGGACACCCCCCACATTACCATAGGGCAGCCTCATAACATGGAGATATACACTGAATGGAACAGCAGGGGGAAGAGCAGGCGAGCCCCAGTCCACCCAACCAGGGGTCCTACAGACAGTCCTCTAATTATCCTCAAGTCCACACACGACCCCAGAACATATGTTGTTGATAATCTTGAAGCCAAAGTGCCACAAAAAATATCATTCTAATCACCATTCATCTATCTGGCAGTGTACCCTAAGGTGTAGAAAAGCTAAACATTTGCATACCCTTGCTAAGAATCCTTGTAGCTTAAGAATAATGAACATGTGTGTGTGTGTTGAAGAAAACGGGTGGAGGTAGGGTGCAAACGGCCTTGTAGCGTTGCCTCTGAACATCACATGAATAAAGCTTTTCAATAAATCAATAAACTAATTCCCTCCTGTTCAACTTAGGCAAGGCAACTGCATATGATCAACAGTATGCCCGTTAGACCCGCATATGAGACTATTTCAGTTGATGATAAGATAGTATAAACTCAAGGATGACCTAATATTAATTCATGCTGAACATCTAATAAAAACATGCTCACATAGTCATATTAAAAGAAAAATTAATATTATGTTAGCAAAGGTTTAACATGAGTCAGAATTCACTGATTGTTAATATCAAAGATATTTACCAAGCAGTTAATAAAATAACAGTGAGCCTGTGTAGTTGCTGACTGTGTGGACATGGTGTCAAACTGAACAGTTATCTGAAATCATGTTTTATAACCCTAACAAACAGATCACACCCTCCTCATATAGCCTCAACTTCTAGGAAATTAAAACCCAGTCAACTAGCATCTGCAGTATGGATTCCTTATCTTTACCATACATCCCTCTCCACCCTGCAGCTCAGCCGCCCGTCACAGCAGCAGTTAACATGGGGTATGGAAATCTGAGTGAACCTATGGCAGAGGCGAACCTGCTATCACTAATGACAACCCTGCAGACACTGTTGATTGGGCGGGGGCCCAGTCACAAGGGGCTCCACTTTCACTGCTCCACAGCACACGCACCAGACAATAAGACAACGCAAAATCGAACATGCAACAGAGCAAATTCATCTTGCTTTTACCAGCAGGCCAACAGCAGCTACTCACTAACTAAACCTCCAGAAAACATAAGGCTATCCCGGCTGAGCACACCCTCTGCTGGACGTTAACGCAGCTGGGTTGTCGGTGACAGAGACGTCAAGCAGAAAGTGCAGAGTCAGAGCCACAAAAATACTTCTAGCAATACAGAGCTTTGTGCTCCCTCCTGTATCCTTCCTGGTGATTTTCTCCCATTGCCAAAGGCCACGTGGGCATGCGTTCCACATCAGGCAAGCACACCCTAACATTTGGTCTGAAGGACTGCTGAGGCGTGAAGTCACTCTCAAGCAAAGAGAAGGCGCACACAATGCTACTGGTACTACAGCACCCGTGAAATTGCTGGTCATGATGGGACGTTGTCTTCCTGGTAAAGCAACAAAAGCAGTTTAGAGTCATTAAAACCATTGCTATTCTTTGCAGGACAGTGAGTCATTTCCACTGAGTCGCTGCTTTTTCAGATCTGAAATGGACCTTCCACTGTATGATGACCATTATACCAACTACACACTGGGGTATAAACTAATACTCTCAAAGATAAGATGCAGTGTTTATCAGTTCAATGATTTAGCCTACACCACCTGCCTTGCAAAAAGGCCCAACAAGCATCTCTCTGATTTCATTTTCTTTGCAATGGTCTGTGCATACCTATATCAATGTGATTCAGACCTGTTAAGCTCCTTTCAAACATGGGATGAGCTGTCTATTAACATGAATTTCAATTTGATACCTTACACTTCACTCTACCATACAAAAGCAGAACATAACTTAAAGTAGTTCTTTAAAATATTGACGATGCAGGGAGGGATACTGGGAGCACTTACGGCAGGACCAGGGTGTTCTCAGATCTGTAGTAGTCATACAGGCAGGTCTGCTGGGCATACATCTCATCATGGAGGATGGGCAGCTTCCGCAGGCTCTTCACAAATGCATTGGCTTTTGGTGCAAGCACTGTGTGTTACACAAATAGAAAAAAGTGGTCATGGGAATAGCTCATAGGTTGTTCTCTGTGTGATTACTGTCAATCTGTTATGGACTTAGGAGAGGAGAATAAAGAATTTACCATCACAACAACACCACCACACACACACACACCAGTCTCATACTGAACCCTAGTGGCAAATGTAAGAAATTGCATTGTTCCAGGTGCTGAAAAAACCATTTATGTGTTGATTCTTGTGTACACTGAGTGAATGATTTTTAAGCTATTGAACTAGGGACTGTTTTGAAATCTACAATAAAAGAGTGAAGAACTGTGAATACAGTGGCCACAGCACAACTGTAGAGAAGCTGTGGATCTGTGCACTCTGACTGAATGTCAGCAGAGATTCTGCACTATAGCTTAGATGAGAGACAACTCGTGGCAGCTGAGAGCCACATGAGCATAAGCCCTGAAGTAATAAAGACAGCTACCGCCAGAAATCATGACAGAAGGACTGGAAGACTTTGTTGAGAGTAACATGTTTTCATGACATGCCGTTGTCAGGATATTTCACAGTGCACGTAAGTGTTAAACTGGCAAACTGCATGACTGACTGACATCCCTGGCTAAAAACTGATAACACCAGGGCCTTTAAACATATCATGTGTGTGCAAATGTGCTAGCAGACCTACATATCCACATTTAAGTAATGTGAAGAGTGTGTGTCAGTTCCAGGCCATTTAACCGTACTCACAGACAAGCCTACAATAACAATAACATTTTATTACATTGTACTTGTCAAAACAATGTTCCTTTATAAGTTGTAGAAGTACTACAAAGTAAATAAAAAGTGTTATTTAATACAGAAAGTGTAAGGCTGATGGATGGTCTTAGAGATGTCCTGATTTAGCTTGTACCTGGCACTGATAGGACCTTTGAATTGTCCTGCCTCACCACATGCACCAGATGTTGCCCAATACCTCATGTCAACATCTGGTTATTCATTGAGAGAATCTGTGATGTTGCTCCAGACTGCATCATGAGGGGCAGCTGTACAGCTTTTCAAACTGTGATTGGCTGTCACCTGTAGAGGTGGAGGGAGTAGCTTGTGATCACAACAATACATGCTGGGATTTATATTTGTGTGGTGTTCATTTCCAGTAGGCAAAGCTGATAGCCGTGAGGCTGCCCATTTGATATTTATTGAGGGGTATTTGATGAGTCATTTCAGGTTAGGCCAAAAGCCTGTGCTTCTTTTTCATTCCAGTTACAAGGGAGGGGGTCTCGCTCTTATTTACGTCGCCTCTACGTGGAGTTTAAGTGAGGTGTCCCACAGCCCCAACTGCGACACTCCGTATAAGGCAGCGTGACTGGCTAAACAGCCATGGAAAGATTTTTTTAAATCTGCCCTTTAAAGAAACAGGGTGGGACCCCCCCCCCACATTACCATAGGGCAGCCTCATAACATACACTGAATGGAACAGCAGGGGGAAGAGCAGGCGAGCCCCAGTCCACCCAACCAGGGGTCCTACAGACAGTCCTCTAATTATCCTCAAGTCCACACACGACCCCAGAACATATGTTGTTGATAATCTTGAAGCCAAAGTGCCACAAAAAATATCATTCTAATCACCATTCATCTATCTGGCAGTGTACCCTAAGGTGTAGAAAAGCTAAACATTTGCATACCCTTGCTAAGAATCCTTGTAGCTTAAGAATAATTTGTTCAACTTGGGCAAGGCAACTGCATATGATCAACAGTATGCATATGCCCCCTACCTCCTCCACCTCTACAGGTGGAGGAGAAGCACAGGCTTTTGGCCTCCTCCACCTCTACAGGTGGAGGAGGTGGGGGGCATACTTTTTTTTTAAATTTTTTATTTTATTTTTTATTAAAGATAAATAAGCTGGCTCAGATGGTTGCTGAAATAACTGTCCACACACTTTGTCTCAGAAGTCCAGGAGGACAGGTTGCTTATGTGTACACCAAGGCTTGCTTCAGCTGTGTAGCTCTTTGCAGGACTATTTTAGCACTGTACTCACATGGTGTTGACACGCAGGGCTTTTACTCCGACACTCACTCTCACGGAAACATGATGCAACAACATGCACAACAACCAGCTAACAGCAAGTTGGGTGCTGTGCTAGCTAGCTGCCACATTTCAGCTGCCGCAGACAGACAAATTACTGCAGCTAGCCACAGTTACCGTCGTCGTGGATTGTCATCCCGATGGTTCCTCCGGTGTTGAGGACCAGGACCTGCGCCTCGGCGGAGGGTGAAGACACCGTCTCTAAGGACTCGAGCGAGTTGCAGTTGGATAACTTTCTCCTTCTGCACGGCTGCAGCTGACCATTTCGCGTAGGAGAAATATCATTCACCTCCAGCAGGTCTAGTTTAGGTATTGACAGAGCCCGGGCAAGGGATGTAAGGTTATTGAAACTGGACTCCGCCATGATGACTTACAAGTCAGTATGCCGGTGCTGCCCCTTAGGAAGCGAGTCTCCAAAGTATTCAAACCACGGTGGTCTTGAGTTACTGTCAGCAGCCTGAGACACGGTGAAGTTTCTCTGCCTTTATATACAGAAAGGCAGCTTCCATGGTAATCATGTGGTGCAGCAAGCCGGGGGTGGAACCAACGTTTTAATTATGTTTCGATGGGGCCAAAATTGCTTGGCTCTTTCTCATCCCTCGAGAGTTTTGCCCTTGAAACGCAATGGACAGTATCCACTGTGACGTCAGTGGATTGGGCGTGGCCTCAAGTGCAACAAAACTTTAGTTTGTACTGCATCTCACTGCACCGCAGTGAGATGTTTGCACCTCTGTACGTGAGAGCAGTGCAGCATTGCACCAAATGAGCAGAGCAGATTTTTGAGGATGCCTTCTGAATGACAATCGGTATGGATAATATTTACTACTTGTCTGTTTAAGTTAACATTGGTGTCTTCAGTTTCTTAAGATGTACAACATCACTTCACCCATTATATCATGGTTTACATTAATTACCAACTACACACTGGGGTACATGAGAATCTAATTAAAACTGGACAAATACTAAAATTAAAAGAGCAAAGAAAGTTAACGCAGGAAGAGTTTGATTATGAGGTGGAATTCTAAGAAAAAATAAAAGCTCAGAAATAAGAGCTTGGAGTAGTATGAAAGTCTTTATTATCAATCCTCAGGGTTATTTGGGGACATTCCATTTTGCTCTGTCTTGATCATGCGTGTGTGCTCACAGTAAGTGGTAAACAGTAATAGACTCATTATCGATCACACAAAGTGAAATGAAAACCTCTCAGGAAATGGTTTCAATAACTTCGCTAAAGCCATAAGTGCTTTGTTATCCACTAACAGCATAGCTCACTAGAAGCCTAATAACACGTACAGTTATAATATAATAATATAATAAAAATATATACAATCATAAATACAAAAAGTAACAAGAATAGAAATAAACTAGTATAATAAAATAAAATACAAAGAAAACAGAGAATGACATTTCTAAATTGCACAAACCCTTCATCACACAAATAGAATAACACACTTAAGATCATCTAATTATTGCAATATTGCACTTCGTCAACACACATCAACCAAGAGTCAAGACTATACCAGTTCACCTTAGTGTGCAGATTCATTTTGTATTCTTTTTAATGATTTCACACAACCCAGAAGAATAACATGTATGTGAAACTATAGGCCTGTATTGACAATATCATGAATGAAATGTGCTTTATTTAGAAGCAATTTGTGGTGTGATTGACTGAAGCCTACTAATTACATTAGTTGTGTGCTATTAGATGGATGGATTCCCGCTCCAGTAGGGGGACCTGTCCCTGAGGTGAACCTATCAATATCCGGCAGTGGCATGTTTTATGTTTTTATGTTTTTGCAGACCACATCATGAGGGGCAGCTGTACAGCTTTATTAAACTGTGATTGGCTATCAGCTGTAGAGGTCGAGGGAGTAGCTTGCAATCACAACAGTCTAACTTTTAAAAAAAAAAATTTTTTTTTAACTAAAGCTAAATGTGCTGGTTCTGATCATCACTGAAATAACTGTCCACACACTCTCCACCACTGACTCATAAAACCTGTGCTGCATTTTACTGCAGACATCACAGGATCTGAGCTTCATGAGGAAAAAGAGCCAGCCTCTTCTGAATGATGGCATCCATGTTCAGGGATCAGTCCAGTTTCCTGTCCAGGTGCACACCTAGAAATTTTTAAGCGTGCACCACCTCAGTGTCCTTCCCTCTAACTTTGACTGGCTTTAAGGGTGGGCCTAGATCTGGGAAAGTCAATGTCCATCTGCTTGGTCTTGGAGGTGTTCAGAAGGAGGCAGTTCTTGTGGTTGCATTCACTGAAGGCCATCGTCAGATCCCTGTACTACTAGGGCGCGTACTATGTTGAACGCAAGATGCTCTTAGCAGGCAGTCACTGGTTTGATTCCCAACTGGTCCGACTCTTTCCTGCATGTCATTCCCCTCTCTCTGCCCCCTTTCCTGTCAGTCTCCACTAAGCTATAATAAAGGCATAAAAAAGCCCAAAATAATAATAAAAAAAAAAACCCACAAAAAACTGAACAAATACTAAAATTAAAAGAGCAAAGAAAGTTAACACAGGAAGAGTTTGATTATGAGGTGGAATTCTAAGAAACCCAAAAATAAAAGCTCAGAAATAAGAGCTTGGAGTAGTATGAAAGTCTATCAATATTAAAGACCTGAGTTAGTCTGAAGAGCAAGTGGAGCATAAGAGAGGATATATCAGTTTATAATTTCAAAATAAGCAACCTCCCCTCAGGGTTATATGGGGACATTCCATTTTTCTCTGTCTTGATCATGCGTGTGTGCTCACAGTAATAGACTCATTATCAATCACATAAAGTGAAATGAAAACCTCTCAGAAAATGGTTTCAATAACTTCGCTAAAGCCATAAGTGCTTTGTTATCCACTAACAGCATAGCTCACGAGAAGCCTCAAAACATTTCTTAATATGTAATCTTCCAGGCATCAGAAAATTACATTATGTTTTATATCATGTCAATAAGCATACAATTACCACATAACACATCAACGTCCAGCAATTGTTGAACTGAAATACATACATTTTTTGATAGCATCTTTTTTGCCTCTACAATTTTGCATTGGCTTCAGTCAAGATTTAAGTCTGTGTCATGATGCAGTGCCTTTGGCTGAGATGTAGAACAGTATGATGGCAGTGGGAACAAAGGATTTCCTGACCCGCACAGTCCTACAGCACAGAGATGATATGCTGACTGCTGCTGTAGCTGCTTCTCTGGCCTGCAAGGATAATATGAAGACAATGGTTGGTATTGTCCAGGACGGCCTGCATCTTTCAGTGTATGCATCTCTCCACATAGTCCTCCATGAGTCCAGAGTCCTGCCAGACTCCTCGCATTTCTACCTACAGAGAATATTTACCTTATGTGTTACCTTATTCAGCTATAGATTAAAGGACACTTATTTCAATGAAAATCTTCAAGATTGCCACTTTAAGGCAAAAGTTAGAAACTTGCGAACAGTAGCATTCATGTGCAGATTCTTAACACAATCTAATTCAAAAACTCTGAAGGTAAGAAAGTAACATGTATTCAACAAAGTAGTTAGGGAAAGAAAGTTGTGTTTGGCAACACTGGGTGGAAATCATTCTGAAGGATCTTGCATGTGTCAAACAGAAGAGCAAATGCACCACAGATTGCCAAAAGGTCACTTGGATGAGATAACTTCCTCTTATTTAAAAGAATGACTCAGTAACGGTAAAGGATGTGAGGATTTGATAATGCATGGGGATAGGATGGTGCAGTGGCAAAACAACTCGCCCAGTACCCGTCCAGGTTCAATCTCATGTCACTTCATGTCAAGCTTAACTCTCTCCATCACCGGATCTTGTTTTTGTCAGTGCACTACTGACTTCTAGCAAGCCTAGCACCCGTTTGCAGTGAGTTGGGGACAAAGTGAACATACATGCATGCAACTTCCTTATCAAGCTCCTCAATGGTTGTTGACACTATCCTCAAAAAGTGGGCATATGCAGAAAAGTATAAAAGTGGAAAAGAGTTTGCTGCATGTTAAGACAAACTTAACAAATCAACTAATAATAGTTTCTAGTATAATATAAAAGTGAAAAAGCTGAGAAACTTAAGACAAAAAAAAATGACAATTCAAATTTTCATCAGATATTGTAATTTGATTATTTAAACCTGAAACAACTGACTTTTTGACCACTTGAGGACAGCAGAGACATGTTGAGAACACAACATGAACATCTCATCGCCTTTTATGTTAATATGGTGAACCTCTTAGCAAACAGTTGCTTGTTTACACGTCCGACAGTTACAGAGCAGCGTTATCATTTGGAGTCTGACCACCTCGTAAATCTAAGTCCAGTATTCACTCTCTTTTAGCCCTGTTTTCAGTTTCTGCCAACTCCCGAGAGAAATGCAAAATGTCTGGTGTTCAATGCTGAGTAAGTAGTGCACATTTTTTTCTTTTGCTGAAAAAAACAGCTGACCACTACACCACAAGAGCATTAAGAGTGAACCAAAACAGTAAAGTTGTGGTCTGGACAGCTAAACAATGAGCTGAGATTTGCTAAAAAGCTCTGTTTGAAATGAATAATTCAATACCATATACCCATTTCACATTTTCATGTCATTTTCATTGTCATTGTCATTTGATACACTGATATTATACAAATATCTGTTGCTGCTCTAAGTTTTGCTTTTGATTTGATTCAGCTTGGAATTTTCACTTCTGTTCTTTTACTGGCATTAAATGAACTAATCTCTGTATTTTTAACATCTTGGAATTTTCGAATTATAATTGAATCCAACTTTCTGATACGTTAATTTCGTCGCTATTGACATCGTAGCAAAGTTTGTCATTCGTGAGCTACACAAAGTTACCATCTCAGTTTTATCTGTGCAGCTAACAACCTTGTAGCATCAGTGATGTGATGACACATGTGAACCATGATTTAAAAGTAATCCACAGTAAAGAAAAGAAATTAACTTTCTCACTTCAAAATGACTCTCTCACTTGTATGGATGTAACAGACTTGCTTGGTTTGTTGTTGCAATTTTTCTTTAAACCACTTGTAACTTATATTTCTTATTACTTGTAACCCTTATCTATCCCAAAGAATATGCGTTTGTGTTTTTACAGGGCATGATGGGACAAACGACGGGGGATGGCATGATGGGACAGACTGAGCAACGTGCTGCCAAAGCAGAAATCTGCTTGGCTTGTATGAGAGCATACACAGAGACATACACAAAGCCAAAGCAGATATTATTATGGATTTGTCAATTAGAATCAAACTCTCACGTTTGTGTACACATATTTGACATCATCAACCAGTGAGTAGGTAAACATGAGTTCATCCCAAACAATTATCAAATGTTAGAAACCATTTGAAAAAGAAATCATTCAATTCATCAACAATTTGACAACATACATAAAATACAAATATACCTCCTAGAATAGGTTCCATAAAGGTACAGATGTCTCAGTAACTTAATTTTTAAAGAGGCAATTTTAAAGGTTAAGGCCACAAAAAATTGACAAATATGCCTTCATTCATAGTTGAGTCAAGCCTGAGCCTGAGAGGATCTGCCAGGAAGAATGGGATGAACTGACAAAATTCAGATGCGCAAAGCTTGTAGAGACTTACCCAAGAAGACCTGAAGCTGTAACTGCTGCCAAAGGGGCTTCTACAAAGTACTAAATCTAAAAAAAAAAAAAAAACATGCCCTTTTAACTGTTGATGATGTTTTTAGATCGCCACCGGGTGATATGTGCATATTTTTTATGGTTGTGTCAGACACTTTTGTTAAACTTGCCTAAAAACAAAAAAAAATGTGGTTAAAACATCTATAAAAGAAACCACTGGAGCTTAGTGTGTGGTCATCGTCTTTTTTATAACATGTAATTGACATGATGTCAAATTCTTTTAAGGCTTACTTCCACTAGACAAGTCATACCTTCCTTGAATCATTCTATGTTCATGCCACTTGAATGAGGTTTGGCCACTTGAATAATGACCGTTAGTACAGAGTCAGGCAAAGATTGTAATGACATTTTGTAACTTGAGGATAACTGACACAATATGATATGACCACTGACTCATTGGACAATGTTTTCTGCTACTGATTCCTGCTTGAAGGTTTTATCCCCAGTTTAAGTGTCCATTACTTCAACACTGTCAAGATACAGAAATGTCTTCGTAAACTGCTTCACACTGTTCTCAGAATAAAAGTTCTATTGCCATGTGGACCCAAACAGCCATGCTGAAAATCTACAACTTTTATTTTTGAGATTCTTTGGAAAATGTATCAAGAACACCGTCAAGGAATCAAAGCCAAATGACTCACTGACAGTTTTCTGATGAACCAGTCAATAATACTCTCATTTAAAATGTGTTTTTAATGTGTTTGAAATGTTTCCTCTTAACTCCTTAGATTTCAGGAGGCCTCCTGTAGCGAATGGGTTTACATAGTGTTGCCTGCTGTGAAAAGGTTGCTCCATCCCTTTTTCACTGGGCCCTGACACCCCACATTATCATTGTGTTGTTATCATTGTTGGGGTATTGGTATTTGGAGTAAATATTTCTGTTAATGTTTCCAGGGTTTGATAAGTTTGGAGATATTTTGTGTGGTTTATGTTGGAAGGGTCAGCCCACTTTGCATATTTTCAGTTGTCTGTCTGAGTGGGGTTAATTAGCTGCTCAGCCAGGTAGAGAGGAAACAGTTGTGTGCTATCAGGTCCTTTTAGGATAATTTAGTGTGGGTAGTGGTAGTGTGGGGTTGGGGTGCTTGGGATGTCTAGCATTTTTTGAGCACATACTCCGGCCTGCTGACAATGCTTTTTGAAACATCTTTTTAAAAATTGCCCATACCATCATCTGCCCTTTGCAGGAGAGGCAACACCACACCTGCATTTAAACATGTTTATTTTATTTTTGCAACTTGAGGTGCAGCTTACACCCACATAACAAGTCTAACCTGGTGGATTTCTATGTTTTAGTGCACTTGCAACAATGAATACAAAGACTACTGTACATGTACAGGAAGGATGAGATGGCATCCAGGGGCACCTGTTTCCTGCAGCATGTTCTGCACAAAGAGGTTGTGGGAGGTGAAATATAAACCAAAGTGTGGTTTAATAAATTATTTTACCCTCAGCCGGTAAAGTTTTAAACCTGCTGTGCCAGTCAAAGTGGTACATGATGAAAATGAATCACCAGATGAACAGGAGAGACCAAAGCAGCTCAGCTCACAGATAACATTCAGAATCCAAAACCCACAGATAATGCACAGATTCAGTTTTTCAAGGCAGAATATCCAGGACAGGGTTCCCACACATCCTGGAAAACAGCTGACTAGTTTTCCAGTTATGAAAAACACATGGAAAAGGGGAGAGAAGAAGTTAAATGTCCTGGAAAATATTGTGTTGTCCTGGAAAAGTATTTCAACATTCTCCTATTTTCAGGCAAAGTTATGTTCAGGACGGTTGAATAATGGGTTAGCATGTTTGGTTCAGCTGCTGAAGTTGACAGCCACTTGTTTTGCCTGTAGCTGAGGGTTTAAAGTTTGTGATTAAACTCTGGCAGAGCAAAGGTTTCGAATGTGCCGGGGTCAATACAATGAATGAGAGTCCAACTGTATGTTAGTCAAACACAACCCCGTGGCAGTAAATAATCTTTGCAAATTCAACTTTGAATTGTACGTTTGGCTGTAAAGTTCAGTCTATATTTATTAGTAGTAATTGTAGGACATTATTCAGTCACTGGTCCTCAGGCAGCAATGGTTATTATAATTCATGAGAAAAAATGTCAGGTTATAAATTAATAAAGATGACAATAATTATACATTTATTTACATATGTAACAAAGTTCATAATTTCATATTTAATTAAACATGTAAGAGATGATTTCATAGATAAGTATAGCCGAGTATAGACTGCACTTATTTCCTCAGATAGGAAAATACTGCTGTATGGCGTGATTCCTGTCTGGCACATGAGCTAGAGCACCACTGATAATGTCCTGAAAAGATCCTGGAAAACGATCTCTAGAGATGACTGGGAACCCTGCAGGAGGAGTGTGATCATGTCGTGATGCATGTTGTTTATTCCGCAACAGTTTTGAAAAATGAAATACAAAATAAACATGTTAAGTTACTGTAGTTGTCCAAGTTTTCTTTAACTTTAAATGGTGGCTGTAAATGTGGAATAACAAGGTCGGTTATTTGCTGCCATCACAGTTTGTTTAAGGTGGTGACGTGGTTGCATAAAATCATACTTCTCAAACCTAGGGACACACCCATCTGTCATATGACATCAAATGGTTTTGAATAAGGTATTGGCACCACCCAATAAACATGCAGTTTAGATCATGCATTTAATAATGTCTTATTGCTGCTGAATGCTCATGTCCTCCTGGTGTGAATCTGCACAACCGCATTACATTTTTGTAGAAAAGGGAAAGTTTAAGGGTTCACCTTAACATTCGCTAATGTTTGTGAAATAGTTCTTCAAATGTTTTTAGACTGTGAAGGAGTACTGCAGTTCATTGGTGTTCCCAGTGGAAATAAGCACAGACGCTGCGTGCCTGAATGCTATAGATACATGTTGGCAGCAGCAACACTGCTATTTTTTGTTAAATAGGTGTTTAACAAAACACCTAATTGACATCCCTCGCACCAACAGAGATTTGCAGAGTCATGCAAAACAAAATGCACAAAATTATTGTGAATCATACCTGGGACGAACTACGGTAACCTGCAACTACCACAAGGGGGTGATGTCAACCTTTATATTCAAGGAGAACCATCAGACTTACCAGATGAGATACTGAAATATTACTGCATTTCCATCCATATGTAAATAAAAACCTTTTCATGTTTTAAATGGTCAAAACAAATCAAATAGCCTACTAAAGTTGTTAGCAGGCACAGTTAAGGGTAAAGCATTACGTTACTTTTCAATATTACTAGCTGTTCTGTACAATGCTAACTAAAAACTGCACACGCACTGTACAGAAACGGTACAGTGTATTTCATGACAGTTTGTGTATTTCTTTGTTTACCCCGTGAGTTGCGTGCGCCCCAGACAGTGAGAGCTGTGCTCGGCGGCAGCAGCTGAATGAAGTCGACGGGGAGGAAGTGGCGGTTGATGCAGCTCCACACCTTTCCGGTGTAGCAGCACTGCGACCAGCTCGACTTAAAGGAGAAAGACGGGAGCTGGGTGTATTTATCGGGACAGGAGGGGGAGATAGGAGGTAAATCACTTGTATTTCAATTAACTGTTCATCTCAAGAAGGCGCGAACCAAGCATTTTCCCGCTGCCGCCCGTATTTTTATATCCAGATATGATTAGCTTGTAACAGCTAACCAGCGTTAGCTAGGTAGCTTTAGGCTAGCTTGCTAGGCAACCAGCTAGCTCATGTTAGCCTGCTAGCCGTCTTTAGCAGCCATGAGCGGTAGCTTTCTATTTGGCATGCCTGACCCTCCTTCTAAATCTCTTTTCAGGGGGACAAGCAGTGGAGTTTCATGAGTGGATACATGTGCTGCTGAGTCACCGAGGACTGTTTCCAAGTCGTCCCCTCCAGTACGGTGAAGGTAACCGGCGGAAGGCTTGATGGAATAACCGCAGAAAGCTGCTTTTCTGCTCCAGTAGCGGTGAAGAGAACAAGGGCGCACCCGGTGAGGAGGACCGCCAGACCCAGACAGCAGAAGGAACTCACAAGTACCGCGGCTTATTCGGGGCCTTACACACACATCGTGTCTGCTCTCTGCAGTTTTGAATCGTCACGGCCTGTGTTTTTCAGACAGCTTTATGTCGATTTGGGGAATACGATGAACGTCAGGCGACTGCTGCTGCCAAGCTCGTAGTTTAACCGTGCCATGTTGTGTGTAGGGCCTGTAAACATTGTGATACTCTGAACATAAATGTCCCTGCACTTCACAGGATCCTGACGCACAGACTCTCAAGTAAAAAAGTCCCTAAGTACTGTTAGGTTTTAACATGAGTGTGCATTGTTGACTTTTTCCCTCTACAAATGCCCCTCATTGAGTCATGTTTTCACTAGTAAGCCCATAAGCAAATTGAAGCTAGAGTTAAAGTGAATAATCATCAGGACGGTACCAGACATTTTTTTTTTCTCATTAGGAGCTGAGTATTTATGCACAAGAGTTCAAAATGGGGAAAATGCTCTCGAAAATATTTGGCAACAAGGAGATGAGAATATTAATGCTCGGACTTGATGCTGCTGGAAAGACAACAATCCTTTACAAACTGAAACTCGGACAGTCTGTCACCACAATCCCCACAGTCGGCTTCAATGTGGAGACTGTCACCTACAAAAACGTCAAGTTCAACGTCTGGGATGTTGGAGGCCAGGATAAGATTCGTCCTCTGTGGCGACACTACTACACAGGCACCCAAGGGTTAATTTTCGTGGTGGATTGCGCGGACAGGGATCGCATCGACGAGGCAAGGCAGGAACTTCACCGCATCATTAATGACCGGGAGATGAGGGATGCCATCATCTTGATATTCGCCAATAAGCAAGACCTTCCGGACGCCATGAAGCCACATGAAATCCAAGAGAAGCTCGGATTGACCCGCATCAGAGATAGGAATTGGTATGTTCAGCCCTCCTGTGCGACTACAGGTGATGGACTGTATGAGGGCTTGACATGGCTAACCTCAAATTACAAATCTTAATGATTGAGTGCTGACTGTTTTAGGTCAAAACTATAATAAAGTTGCAAGTAACAAATAACTTCTCAAAATGAGTATGGTTCAGAAAAAGTTGATTATTTCCCATTTATTTTTAATACTACCTTTACCCCATAACTAATTTATCTTTAACTGGGTTTTCTGGCTTCAAGTTTGCTTGTACTCTGTAGCAGGCCTATATCACCTTCATTATTCTGGGGCTTGATGAATATTGAATTAATTGGTCCAAATGTAAACGCCACAGAGTTCACCGCCTTTGCCTATTCTTTTTCCTGTTTTATATAATTTTTCTAATGAAGCTAAAGTTTTTATCTTCATTCTCAGACTACGGCTCGTTTCAAGGTTCTTCACTCTCTGTTGCATTGAACCTGGATCTTAATCTTTTTCTTCTAAGGTGGGATCTTTAATGTCATGTAGTCTACTTGGAAGGACTTTGACATTCGTTTTAACACAGTACTGTGATGACAAGTATTTCTTCTTAATGGTATTGACTGCAGCAAAGAAAAAAGAAAAAAAAATCACCATTGCTTACATTTCATTGTCATTAGTCTTGACACCAGCGAAAAATGACTGGATACATTTTGTTACCCCTCCCACTCCCCCTATGTGGGCCATATAGTTAACAGATTGACCTTTTGTGTCATGTCTTGATACCTAATCGTGCTGAATATTCAACAAATAGGCCTCCAGTAACTCTTAAACATGCTTGTTGGGATGCAATTTTAATTTTGGGTAACATGTAGTCAGTCGACTCAATCTTTCCAAAGGAATGTCATTCAGCTCTGAGCTTTCTCGATCTGATACCACAGTTGATTAGTCTCAGTATTGGGACATTATATGATAGCCTATATCTGTAGCATGAGTACGAAAGTACAGTAACCCTACATCAGAGTCCATCTGTCATGCAGTCAGAGGGAGCTGTTTACTGGTGAAATGTTGAAAGACACCTTGTGGTGCAGCTCTTACTCCTATTTTGACTGGGGGAACCATGTACAGAACAATGTCATTGTAATGTCTTATTAAAAAAGTGATTTTAAATCTGTTATGTCTCTGTTTCTTCAAGGATTAAAGGTAGTTTTCATAGTACATGGCCTGTAAGTGATCAAACCATTTTGAGTTTGGCAAAGGAGAAACTTTTACTATTTTGAAGTAGCTTAGCTTTATATGTGTAGAGTGATAAAAAAAAAAAAAAGGGAAAGGCCCAATAATGCTCATAGTTCAAAGTAGAAGTCTGCAGTGTTAAAATTCTTGGTTTTAGTGCTATTGGGCTGATTCTTCATAAAGGGTTTATGTCCATCCTCAGTTCCTTTGCCAGTAAATGGGAAAATGTACAAAACAGGAAGTCAAGCTGCTGGTCTTTCTGGAACAACAAGAGAGCCACATGATGGTCTGCATGAGAGTTGGAGGGGCAGCAGAGCTATACAGCTGAATTGTGAATTCTTTTTGAATGTTGTGTGTTGGTTTTGAGCCATAGCTGAGTTGATGCTGAGCTGTTGGCTGTAACTTCCTGAGTTTGCTTTTGGCTGGGACTGGCTTTAAAAAACAAGTCTTGGTTGTTTTTGTTCAATGAGACTGGAGTCTGTGCAAGTTGACTAATGCAAGGCTGGTGTTAAGACAGTGAAAGAAAATGCATACAGGTTAAGACATCCACAAGCTCTGTAATTAGGTTAAATTATAGATTGCCATTAGGGCATATGAATTACCTGTTAACAGATACCATCTGTTAATGGGAACACTTTGTCACAACCATATTAATATGTGCATAACAAATGTGTAATTAGGATAACACTTAAATCTGTCATCTTCATGTACTAAATGCAATCTCTTAAAAGTGAGTGTGATATCTTTGGGGTACTGTATTTTCCCCTTTTTTTAGTCTGCTAAAATACTAAGCTCATTAAATTTTTGCTACTGCTGAATAGTCATTTCTTCAAGTCAAGTTTGAGTCTGCATAGCTGCATCACATTTTCATTGAAAAAGGAATGTTTTTTTTTATTATTTGGTATTTATTTTATTTCATTACTTTTAAGTATTTATTTAAAATACTTAAAAAGTTTGATTTGATTTGTCAGTTCACCACAAGAAATCTTCTCAAGACGGCAGACAACTGAGTCACAGTGGAAGAATGTTTTAGTTTTGATTAAAGCTGATTAACAAGAGCGTCTTCATTTGTGATAAAGACAGGGTTGATGGTGACAAGTTGTCTGACTGCTGTGTTTAGGGCTACAAAAGATTAGTTAGTGTTATTCTGCAGATTTCCAAGGGTTTTTCGACTTGGCCCATTGAATGGCACTGTGTCTTTCCCACTGTTTCAAAACATCCACAGAGAAGCTGGCACTGTGTAAGCTGTTCGAAAAGCACAGAGTTTGCTTGCATTTACAAGAATGGGATTCGCTTCCTCTCTCCCTCTCTCTCTCCAGCGTATGAGCAGAGAAATTTGCAGCATTCACTGACAATCAGACACTGTATCTCTGTGTATACATGTGTCTGCATCCACAGACGTTTGGCTGTTTAATCATGGTGGCATTTGCTGTGCGGAAAATCTGGTGCTTAGCAAGTTGCTGTAGAGGCCTCAGGATGTTTGCGTTAGCACCACAGAGGTTTCCGTCAGACAGGTCAGGCGACATAGACAGATATGACTCCCCAGCTACAGAAGATGTTTCACACAACCCACACACCTCATGCAGCTGTGATTTAACTGCTCGATAAAATGAGAGGAATTCATCAAACTTATCAGTCACAAACGCCGCAAGTCAAGAAGGTGTCTGAGCTTCAGTGCATTTGTAAATACTCACCGTCAGCAAGAACTTGGCCAAGGGCCCACATTAGACACCGATGGCAGTTTAATTGGGCTGTAATGGCCACTTTGGTTCCCACTACTTCATTACAACCATATGATCCTCACAGCTTTATTGGTAACAGTGGGGCCCCAGGGGCAAGGACAGAGACTGCAAGCAAGTTTTTATGACCTCTCCTCTGTAAAGATGAGACCCCTTTGCCCTTCAGTCCACTCCCTCTGTGCTCCACTGGAATTCCTTTCACTTCCTGAGAGTAGAGGTTAGGAGAGGGTTTCAGGTCATAGGATGAAGCTCAGTAATTGGTGCTTTGTGTAATGAGCCTCATGTTTCTTGCTTATGAAGTGTTAGACTTCAGCATTTGCAGAGGTGTGGTTAAATAAATACTAACGCAACAGGTACTTTATGCATCTCACCAGTGAAGCCAACAGGATATTAAGCACTTGTTACTCGTAATTCACTGGTGTCGTGATTCACAAAACAAGAAGGCAAACTGCTTAAACACTTTCAGTGGTTTGCACAAGAATGTGTGTGACAGAGTCGTCTTAGGCAGCCAACACGCCTGTTTGTTGGGGCAGTCCCTATGACAACCGCCTGATGGGATCTCTGCCAGTGTGGCCTGGTGTTTTTGGTATCACATAGGTGGCTGACTGTGCTGCAAGTTTCCATTCAGTTCCTCTCTTCTACATGGAAAGAGGAAGAGTGGGAAGAAATCGAAAAAGACCTCAGTGTATGTGAGCTAAGTTCTGCAATATTGGAACACGCACCTTTCCGCCCCCCTCCTTGTCGCAATGGTGGCTTGCCCTTCGTTAGTCAACTTGACAAAGATTTAAGACAGCTCAGGAATAACTCTGGTGAGTGGCATTACAGCTGCACTCATGTCATGCCTACAAACCTAGCCTGAATTATGTTTGTGGTTTTCATGGGTGTGGTTTGTTGTCCTCACTTGTCTTCATTTCCTGGTAACTCCAGTTTCAGAGTAACTCTTGTGCAGGTATAGCACTGAGATAATACTCTTTTCTGACTGTGGGTTGTGAATATAGTCATAGCTGGCTTAACGTTGGCCTACAGTTCAGCAGCCACACCCAGCACAATAATCACTGTAGGATTTGTGATGCATGCAGACGCAGATATTCCTGTGCACATAGGCGAACACCGTTATTAAAGCGGTTTATTTATCTGCTAAATGGTAGGAGGGAACACCTACTCTAAGCCACAGTTCGCACAGCTTGGTTCAGTGGCTGCTTATCCTCGGGGACAGTAAAATAGCCTCTTTGGTTACGAAACCTCTCCCTCTGTCTGTCCTCTGGTTAACTCCCCTGCACCTTCAGTAGCTTCCTTGAGTGAACTGTTAATAATGAACTCACGCAGAGCTCAGTTTAATACAGGTCCGGAAGTGGCTGTAAGTTTTTTCAGGTTTCCTGCTGAGGTTAAAGTTCTTGAATGGCACAGTAACTGCACACCTGTGGTTGCCTTTATGCAGATGCACTCTTTTCTGTCTAAGTGTGACTCAAGTTTGTTCTGATTGCACGTGACAAAGAGCAGCTTTTTCATATACAGTCTAAAGAAATGTTTGTGGTAGTAATGGGTACTTCACTGTGGTGTGGAGCAGCTAAATAAGGTTGAAAATGTGCGGTGGTGAAGTCCAAGGTGCACTCTGGGCATTGGTCCAACATGCATTCCATTCATATCTGCGACTGAAGGTTACTTGCTGTGGTGGAATTACAAACTCAGAGAACCAGAAAATTATTATGAAGTGTTAGAGGTCCACATGACACAAGCAATTTGTTTTTTTAATGGGTAGATAAAGTGCTCATACAAGCATTAACTGCACAATTTAGGCCGCTAACCATACAGTCTCAGTGGTCGATAATCAAGTTTGTTTTTCCACTTTAAAAATCACCAAATCGAAGTCTCATTACATTTTTTTTAAGCCTCAAGGCTTCTATTTATGTTCCATCATGTGAAAACCTGAAATTTGTTCACATGGTTCCTCTTGAGGTTTACAGGATGGTTAACACAGCTGTGTGAGAGTGTGAACCAGTTTGTCCCTGGACTGATATGCTGTGTTTTTCCAGCTGTAACACACACAGTGTAAAGAGGATCGTAGCCGAGCGTTAAACGTCTTACCTTCAGATGTAAGCATTGCTACAAAAAAGGGAAGGGGAGGGGCAGGAGCATTATAGCTGGTGCTGCAGCTTGAGTCCTCCTGGGTCTTTTTGCGAAGACACACGCAGATGCAGGTAGATTTATTTTGGAAATCTACCTGCATCTGCCCCTGAAGCAAAATGAAATCAACTGGATGTTTGTGAGGTCATTTGTTTGTTCAATGTATTTGCCAGAGGCTTATTCATACAGTACACAGACCACTGACCTCAGCCATGTGGCATCTGTAGTTTGGCTTTACAAAGTCTCCTCAACACTCGCAGAAACACTGAAGGATCTCAACATTGGCATACACAGTAATGCAGACAGAGTCTTTCACCCAGCAGCAGTATCCACCAGCCTCACAGATTCACTCACAGTCTGACAGAATGATGAAGACCCATGCAAAGCAACCTCAAAGGCTTCCTTCAGCAGCTTGCCGCCACACTGTCACGCTCCTCGACTGACTACATCCGTGTATCTGACAAGATTGCTGTAATTACACAAGAGTCAGTGTTTCGAGTGACAGTGCGCCTGGATTAGACAACAGTCTGGGAGGAAATCTTGGGAGGAGATCTATGGCGAGTCAGGTGCTGCTGCTCACACACAGAGTCCAGATTCAGACTACAGAGAGGTAATGACTCAGGGAAACGATACATATACACACACACATGCTGCTCCCCTCCCCTCTGCAGTTCTCCCCTCCGTGCTGGGCCACCACATATCCTAAAGATGACAAATACATCATTGCACTAGAATGCTGAAGGGACGGCAGTCACAGGGCGTCAAGTCTCCAGGAATCCTGTGATATTTCAAGCAATGGATCAGTTCACTATTACATTTTTACTGATGCCACGTTGGAGTCACTGATTTGCTATACGACTAGCATTGTTCATAAACAGTCTGAAACCTAACACACCTACAAAGACCAATAGGAGCATTCAATGTTTGTGTTGTTTGATTGTCAAATGTCATCACTTAAATTCTATTGCAACAAAAACAGGCAGGCATCTAAACAGTGATGATATTATTTCATTAAGGGGAATGGAAGAAGGGGCCAAGTGTGCACAATATTCTCACAGTGCTGGGTTTGTGTCCCCACTCAACTGCAGCACAGCTGTCTTAACAGCACCCCCGCCCTCCTCCTGCTCCCCTGCAGGGGGGGTTGGTGGGGGTGAGTGGGGGTGCGGGGGGGTGCGGGGGGGGGGGGGGGGGGGTTGAGGGTGGAGCCAGCATTGTGTTTCTATAAGCTAGTTGTCCTGTCAGGCTTTGCTTCCCTGGCACCGTACCACCTCTCTCCTCCCAAATCCACTGAGCGAGAGTGCCACAATTTATTAGCGTTGTTGCGCCTCATTATTGGAGATGGGGACAGAGAGCTGCAAAACAACACTACTCACATGCTGTGGTTTGGAATGCAGCTCTGGCCTGTTGTCTCTTTGAGGAGCGTGAAGTTCAGAAGGCTCAGTCTGTCATGTGAAACAGAGAAGGGTGAGCTGCCTGTGGAGGGAGGGAGGGATGGATGGGGAGGAGGGGGGCACCTTTTCAGGATCAGAGGAGTCACACATTTATGCAGCCCTCCTTCTATATTTAATCAGCCCAGTTTGATGTCTATTCTTGAGCCACTCCCTAATAGTTAGTGAGAAAATGAGTCTTCCTTTCTGGAACAGTGTCTCTTGGCTCCAGGCGGCGTGATGATGATGGTGACACAAAGGATCCTCTGTGTCACTTGGCTGTGATGCAGCAGAGTGGAGCACACCGCACAGGCTGCTGGAGTCAGACTCCCCTCCACCCATCTGGTTTGGAGGGGTGCTGCGCTGCTGCCTCATGTTATTTTGTTTTAAAAGAACCTGGGGAATACGAGTGGATTACAGAGTCCATGCAGATGTTTCTCGCTATGTTTTATGGGTAGAAAAGTGCAGACTGGATTGGGGTCGCATCTCATACACAACAGTACAACTAATCCCCAATTTCATCATCCATATCACAATTAATGAACAGGCAATGTTCCAGTAGTGCGCCTTACAAATGTGTTCATTTATTTACGACAACTTGGAACTGTGTCATTCCTACTGCAGGCTTTCCACACAGGTAAGAGCTATTTCCACTAATAGCACCATCTGTTGGCAGAAAATGCCCCCATTCTGTCTAGGTGTATGTTGCACGCACACCACATGTTAAGTAATGAATGTTTGCTGTCACCTGAATCAGCTGTAATGTGTACGTGATAATAGATTACAGAAGACACCACTGCTTCACTGTGGACTGTCCTCATTTACTGTGAGCCTCCCTGTATTCCCCTGTAGTGCTAGCCTAATTAGCCAACCACAAGAAGACTATAACTACACAATTTTAATTATTTTTGGTTAACACTTAAGGAGGAGAGAACACCAGAGAACAGAAAATAGATTCAAAAGGATTTGACTGGGAGGGCCGTGGGTAGGCAGGGGGATAAAATGTTGTCATAGAATAGTGGAGCTCCCTTCGACCCCTCTAATCTTTCCTATATCCCCTCTGGGTCCTGTCCCCACCATACTGGAGGACATGGACTTAATACCAGCTGTGAGTCAAATTAATTAGCTGAACATATCCTGGTCAAAGCCAAAGGAGACCTCAATGGTAGGCTGATTCTGAGAGTAGTCGTCCAGCTGCCCCCGGCAGAAGTGAGAGGGCAGAGGAGGGCCACAAGGAGCAATTATCTTAAATGAGCAGCTGTACTTATTTATAGTAATTGTTAAAAAAAAAAAAAAAAAAAAAAGGCAATTTATCTCACTCTGTCCCACTTGTGATAGACACTATCATTGACCATGGCCTACAGGGATTCAGGGGTCGGAACTGTGGCTAAACCCAGCCACACCTCAGTCTCTCTCCATCCAACATTTCACAATCACTGGTGGGATATTGATGAATAATGAATCTATTAGCCGGGGCAGAAACTGTTATATATTTGTACATGAACGTGCATTTTCAGAAGAGCAAACATTTAATAAAAGCCCTGTTGTGTTTTTTGATCACTGAGTTAATGTTAATTAACTCTTAATAAAAAAGCTGGATTGTGAAGAGATGCTTGTTCCTCTTTAAATAAAAAAAAAAATCTAACCATTAAATTCAGCAATATTCATGGGTGTGAGGCACTATGCCATCACAGATGTTCCCTCCAGCATCAGTACATTTCATGCAAATTAGCTTTGCACTCTCGCATCCCTATAGAGAAATACTAGGACGAGCATCTTAATGCAGTAAATCATAATCAAACTTGGTTCCCATTGTATTCTTTTATAAAGTGATTTGAGTATTTAATGGGACCTTCAGTGTTAACCCCACCCTGCCAACTTCAGCATTAACATTTTTATTTGGTCTGCACGTTGGAGGCCACCCTGCTCATTACACTCCAGCTCCACTGTGTAAACAGACAGCAGCATGAAAGGCCGTGAGGGGCCCCTGCATGCCTGTGGGAGTATGGGGCGTACTTCATGGTTTATGCTTGAAAAAGAGCCATAATCTTCCAGCTAATCTGGGGCTTGAGGTGGAATTCCCCTCGCATGGATGGCAAAAACTAGCATACACAATGCTGGCTTTAATTTTAAAGTGAGAAAGCTACCTAAACATATGGATTGAGAATTTTAGTCATGATTTATTTTCCCAAAGTAGTAAATTTAAATAGTTATAACGATAACATTGATTAGACAACTTAAGTTAATATTTGGTTCTAAGGTATAAAGCATGGCCCTAAGATTATTCTAATTGCAGTTTTATTCACAGACTAAACATGTAGACACAGTTAAATACTTTTTGGGATTTTAAGCAAATATTGCCCCCTAGTGCTCAAAATAGGCAATGTCTGAATTTACATACCTTAAAAAATTTAAAGAAACGTGAGGACCACTCTGACAGAAACTTATCACTGTCAGTAGTTACTCATTTCTATGGGAGAATCTCAAGAGAACATGTTGAACATATGTTCAATTTTTTTTTAAAAAAAACATGTAATTGTACATATTATCTTAATGTAAGAATCCCCTAAACAGTGCAAGTTAAATAATGTACAACAGGAAAAAAAAAAAGTAGTGCTCAAGAGTGCAGTTTCATGTTTCATGTTTGCAATCTCTTGCAGGTAACTGAGGTGTAGACTCTCACACCTGGACTTTGTCATCTGCTTAACTGTGTTTTGCATAAAAACAAAAGACTGATCCTCAAGCTCGAACATCCAAATGAGAACCAAGAAACCATAGTTCACTCTCTTGTCTCTGTTTGTGCCCCTCTCACTTAAACAATTGATTTTTATTAAAGATAATCACAGCCTATCATGTCTGTACTTGCACATGGGCCACATGGCTGCCACCTGCTGTACCTTCACAGCCCTGCAGTTACACAGACCAGTGAAACTGCTGTGCATAAGAAAAAATTGATTACAATAAGTTCACATTTTAAATATTTTTTTACTCAAATCGCCAGTAAAGTATTGACTGATATATTACAAAATACTTTTCTTAGAAAAATGTTAAAAAATAATGTGGGCATGAAGATACTCTGAATAGTCTACACCTGCCAAGACAGACTTTAAATTTTCCCTTTCACAGTCTGATTTCCATATGAGCACTCGCATCACTAATTACTGTACGCACAAGTATCACCGCACAAACTTAGACTTTTCTTCGGATGTGCAGGATGTGGATGTCTGGACTGCTGAACTCTGGGTCTTGTTTGTCTGAAGAGATCTCCTCACAGCTGAAGTGTTGTTTAAGCAACTAAAAGAGAACACAAAGGACCACAATGACTCACCAAGAGCTGATGGTAAATATGTCCACTTCTTGAAATGTATTCATTTATTTCCTGGTATACACAAATTGAAACCACACTGTTGGGTTCTCACCTCAAAAAACCGTCTTTCCACTTTTGGGTTGACGCCCTCGGTCCGTTGCTCATAGCAGCAAATAATGCAGGTCTCCGGTCCAGATAGCAGCTTCAAGCTCTCCACCAGTGGAACAATTGACTGTGTGGAAAGTGATGAGTCACAATAAGAAACACAGCACAGTGCTCTTGGCTTGTTCTTGTTTTAGAATGATGATGATGATGATGATGATGATGATGATGATGATGATGATGATGATGATGGTGGTGGTGGTGCAATCTAGCAAAGGGTCATGTTTGACTGAAAACTGTAGTGAAATACCTGCTCATAATAGATGCAGTCTGCCATAAGTACATAATGTGGGGGAGGAAAGAACTCAGACACATCTTCACCCCTTTAAGGAAGGTAGAAAACAGTTAGTCTTACGGTATGTTGACCATGCAGCTTGGATGTGACCCAAATGCAATCCGACAGTATATAAAGTAGGAAATGTTAGTACAAACCATTTCAGTACCTTGGCAGTTATGGATCCACTCCTGATAAGTGCTTGGTTTTCCTGGATGTTCACTCTCAGGAGGGTCTGCAAATCCTCCAGGTCTGTCACAGTAACTTTGGCTCTATGACAATCAAGGCACAGTGATGATAACTATATTTTGGCTTTCTTTCTGTTATTGGTTTGAAATAAATAAAAGGGCACCAAGGCCACATACTGCAAAGCGAGGGAACTAGGCGTTAAACGTGTTGATGATACAAGTAGATAACTATAATATGACACACAAGCTGACCAGTCGTCAGTCTCACCCCAGTGTTGCTGCCATCAGACCAACTACTCCTGTCCCGGCTCCCAACTCCACCACACTCCTGCCGGCCCAGACGTTCACTCCTTTAGACGGATCGTGAAATTGTTTCGTCTCCAAATATTTTGCAAGCACGATAGCTGCATCCCAAACCACACAGCCAACATCTCCCAAGTAGCACTGCTTCACTTTTAAGGCGCAACCGTCGTTTTTCTCGATTTCTCTCACAAAATATTTACTCTCATCCGCGTCCGCCGCCATGTTGGTTGGGACAGGAAGAAGAAAAGGAGTTCCGGTCTCCTTTTTCCAGAATAAAACTGTAACCTCTACAAATCAGAAAAACAAACAAACAAATAAATGTACGAATAAATGAATAAATACAAATACCAACTTCAGCAATCTGCTGGCTCCTTGGCACTATCTCTAACCAAGAGAAGGTAAGTGATTGTCAGATGATATATAGGCAAAGGCTGTAAGAGTTATCATATCATATAAGTGCTCCACTGAAAACATCATTTTACCCCATATAACCTCTAAATCAGGGGCTGTAAGGCCTCACCACCTTCCTCCACCTGGCGTCCTCCACCTCTGTTGCATTGATGTCTTTAAAAATATTCTGCCAGGCTCCTAAAACAAAATATAGATTTCCATCTTTGTCATGTAAAAGCTTTTATTCATTTAATGACTTTACTTTCAATTTTCATTTGTGCTTCCCCTCTCTGTCTTTCTTTTTCCTCATTCTGCAGGTATCTCTGTTTCCCGACCAGGACAACCCAGGGAAGTGTTAAAGTGTTATATATATATATATATATATATATATATCCGTACAATAACCCATTTTTCAAAACACTCATCCAAGCAAGCCTACATGTTTGCATTACTCTTCAGATACTTCCCTTTTCCCTGCAGCTTTGTGGTTCGTCTTCACTCTTGTTAGTTTCCGTCTCTTGACAAAACAACCTCTGAGTTAAATTCATGCTTTTTCCTTGACAGATGAAAGGAAAGCAGCTAAGCTAATAATGAGCCAAGTCATGCCTTGTGTATGCCCTTGGATAGCTGTTATAGCTGTTTTTAAAATAGCTTACTTCCATTAAATTATGGTCCATCGGCAACAGCAATGAACAAATATAAGCAATCACAAAATAACATGGCAGTTGTCTTCTTGAGGATACATTTAGTACTAGTTTGGCCTTTAGTTAATTGTCATTTGACTGATCATTATTGTATTTCTGTGTAAGGGAAGTAAACAAAAACAGAAGACACAGTTATTACTTACAATTCATTCTTAATATTTTACTATGTAAACTTTTGTTTTTTTACTATTTGGAAGCTTTTACTGGTAAAGCTATTACGTTATATTGTCAATTCATACACCTCATTTCATATTTCACTGTGTTCTTCAGCACTGTCTGTCTTAAGCCTCCCTTAAGCATTTGCCAACAATGAAGAATTAATCAATTCATTCATTTATATTTTTAAGTTTGCATAGATAGCAGGAAGAAAGTAAAGTGAAAAATACAATTCAAATGTGCAGCAGATTTCAATCAGAATCTGTGCCAATGCTGGAAAAGTCCGAATTCAAAAGGACTCAAAGATCTAATCAATGTCAACCAGGTATCCCAAAAAAAGGCAAACATATGACCATTAATATGATATCATTGTGGTTACTGCATTTCCTGGTCTAATACTGTACTACTGAGGCACTTTTTCTGTAAAGTTTGAAAAAGACCCACATACACCCCATAGTTATTTTGCGTATCACAGCAACTGTTTCTTTTTTTTTTTTTTTTCTTTTCTTTTTTTAAATTTCTTCTTCAGTCTCCAAGATGTTTAACATGAATTTGTGTGGCTCTGGCCTTGAGCAACAAGATGCGCACTGCAGTCCTCTGTGTTGCCTTCTTCAGGGGCCGGACGGTCTGACGGGAAACTCCTTATTTTCTTAATCATGAATAATAATGGACATGCGCAGATGCTCACTGCCGACGTCACGAAGATATGACATTTTCGCGCTCACGGTCACGTCCAGGTGGCAGGTGGAGCTCCGGTGTTTCGCAGAGCCCTCTGTTTGTTGTTACTTCCATATTCAGTGAATTTTAGAGATGGGCAAACTGAGCTGGGCAGCAAACCTCCTGTAACCTGCCTCTAAAATGTTTCGCAGCAGCACCGAGGAGGTGACAACCGGCGGTGGACCGACCTGGTCCCCAGCGGGCAGGAGCGGACTGACCGACGCCACCTCCTACGCTCCCCCGTCCGGCTCTTCAGGTTCATCCCGCCACAGCTTAGATGGAGGCGGTACGAGCTCCAGCCGCGGCCCAACACTACCCCGAGTTCCCTCAGGTGGTCTTATGGACAGAAGTTGAAGCTAACACCAGCATATATTACTTTCTGTCGGAGGGGTGGGGCTGCGCTAAATGATGTTAGATACAGTGAAATGCCATCACATTAACATTTCAGATATGCAGTTATCAAATCTCCTGTTTTCGTAGTGGATCATAGAACAATAACGGGAGTACACGTGTTAGACTGCAAACCTTGTTTCTGGGCTTAGTTGCACTGCAGTAATAATATTTAATAAAGACCCTCTCCTCATGTTTTGTGTAAACATAGGGCAGTTTCATCACAGCTTCATGTTAGGGAGGACAAATCCATCACTGCTTGCATCTACTTCAGACAGCTCCTCCTTCCGCAGCCGTGGAGGGACGCCCAGATTCAGAAGGACCCCGGGGTCTGCTGGGGCCCCTCGCACACATCCTGCACAGACACCACTGACTGATCGCACTGGTACTTCAATCCTAGATAAGTAATGTGTCAAATAAGGTGTGGAAACAGCTAAGGCAGAGTTTCTCATTCAGATTTTTATTTTTTCTTATAGCAACAAGTTGCTCTTCTGCGACAACAATCTCTGCTGCCTCTGTGATTGTAGCAGTGGTTGAAGGGCGCGGTTTGGCCAGGGGAGAGATTGGTATGGCCAGTCTCAACTTGAAATGTCCAGAGCTTGTGCTCTCTCAGTTTGCAGACACTGGGACGTATGCCAAGGTAATCCATTCATTTTATTGGCTAGCATAATCACTCAGCACTCAGAGAGACTCTGAAATACAGCAAACTCATGTCACAGTCATATATTACTTTTCTGAAGGTCGTAACTAAGATCCACATCTTGCTGCCACTGGAAATACTGATGCCAGACACTGCTAGTGAGAAGGGAAAAGGGACCAAGCTGTTCAACCTCATCACTGAGAATTTCCCGGTACCAAGCCAGACTAGGGGTTATGAGTAAAATTTACCAACCTTTCAAACAGAAACTCATTTTAAAGCAGAGAATAGCTCAGTCATTCACTCACTAATTCATTCTTTGTTAGAATGCCTGTGAACAGGGTAGGGTGTGCCCCATCCGATGACATATCGTGCCTCTGTCTTATCCATTTTCTGTCAGGGTGTGTCTTTCACTGCAATTCAAAGGAAGTATTTTAATGAAAGAAAAGGACTGGAGTACATTCAGCAGCTGTGTGCTCCAGAATTTGGCACCGTCCTCATGGAAGTGCAAGCAAAGTATGCCACTGAGTGCAATAATGTATAGAAATAGATATGCTGTGGCACTATACTGTTTTTTTTTATTATCCTATATCATGATTTGTTCAGATATTATTGCCTAGCAGCTGCAGCTGCTTTGCTGAAATACTTAGAGTTCATCCAGAACTCAGTCTACGCTGCCAAGTCACTTAAAGTGAGCTTTAAAGGGAGTGAACAGACGGCCATGATTGACTCAGCATCTGCCACTAACTTGGAGTTGGTAGTAAACAATAGAGACCACAGGTAAGAGGGAAGATAATGGCAAGACTATCATCATCCTTGTGTGTAGTGCTTGTGTATAAATAGACGTGTTCAGTCTGCCTCTGTCTTTGTCTGTGTGTAGGAGCGAGCATACTCTTTTAGGGGTACTTAACCACACAAAAACGCCTGGTGGTGCTAGGAGATTGCGCTCCAATATTTTGGAGCCTCTGGTTGATGTGGACACCATCAACATACGAATGGACACCATACAAGAGCTGCTACAGGACGAGGAGCTCTTCTTTGGACTGAAGAATGGTGAGGAACAAGCACAAACAGTTTTCAGTCACACATTAAATATTGTGCATACTGATGATGAGAGCATGACACGGCATTTGAATATCTGTTCTTTTGCTCCTCTTAGCCATCAGCCATTTCCTTGACATTGACCAGCTGCTCTCTGTTCTTGTCCAAATCCCAAAGCAGGAAACAGTGCGTACTGTACTTTCATTACTCATGATTGTCAAAGATGGTTTTGTTGTGATGGAAAATGTCTTGCCGGGAAGTGAATTCCTGTGTGTGTTTTATTAAATGCTGGACTAACTAAAAATCAATGTGAAACATTGTTCCGTCTTTTTGAGCTCTTTTCAGTTCTGCTTCTATATTTTTTCAGGTTCAGGTTGCTGAAGCGAAGATAACACATGCCATTCAGTTGAAACACACATTGGATCTGGTCCCAAGGTTGAAGGTCTGTGTCTGTTGGTGTATACGTCATTAGTTCAAAGTTGTCCTACGGTCACTGAAAAATAAGAAACTCCACGAAAAGCATTTTACCAATTGTTACTTTGTGATAACGGAAATAGTAAATCCGTTACACTGTATGAACAGATGGTGTTGAAGAACTGCAACACAGCTCTGCTTAAAGCATACAGCACCTCACTGGAAGACACCAGGTACGAAGCCCTGTGCCTATGACGAACATTTTAAAACTATTTTGGGCTGCTTACAGACTTCTTCCACTGTGTACATTTGTGTCTACCCCAGGTTTGACTTGATCCTCGAGCAGATCAAGACAGTGATTAATGATGACACTACCTACCTGAAGGGGAGTCTGAACATGCGCACCCAGAAGTGTTACGCCGTACGCCCTAATGTCAACCAGTTCCTCGACATTGCCCGGAGAGCTTACACAGAGATCGTGGATGACATTGCAGGTGTTTATTCTGGCTGTTTGGTAAACGTCTTTGCCTTCCAGTGTTTATATAAAGTAATCATACCTCAAAGCTCATTAAATGGTCTTGTGTTTTACAGGGCTAGTGAACCAAATGGGGGAGAAATATGGCTTGCCAGTGCGTACCAGCTTCAGCACAGCTCGAGGTTTCTTCATCCAGATGAAGCTTGAAGGAGTGGTTTTGCCTGAAGGGAAACTCCCCTCAGAGTTCATCAAGGTACGATCCACTAAAGACATGGATAAACAGAACACTGAGAGTCCACAGACTGATTAGGAATAAAAATGTAAAAAAGAAAACAAGATAACTCAACATCAGCTTCAAATGAAGGGGGGTAAATTGCCCCCAAGGGGTTAACAGAGTCTGAACTGTCTCAGGTAACCAAGCACAAGAACAACTATGGCTTCACTACTGCAGACCTGATGAAGATGAATGACCGCTGTGACGAGGCCCTGAGGGAGATCTTTCACATGTCCTATGTGTGAGGAGACAATGATCCTATGACTTATAAATATGCATAGTAATGTATTGAATGAACATAAATACACAATTACACTGAATGTTCAATGGAAATGCTCAATGGAAAAAGTGTAGTATTAATACAATAATGACAGTATTTCTTTCACTGAGTTAGTTAGTCTGATAAATTATTTGGTATTATTTTCCTCCATAGATGAATATGATTATGCCGATGTCTTAAAGTCTGGAGCCTGTTCATTATCAAAGCATATTTGAATGTTATTCTGTTGCCACAGCTGTGACTTATCATTTTACAGAAATGACTGACTATTATTCTCCACAAACAAAGCCACGCTATAATAATTTCTTAGTTGACAAAGACCCTAAAAATCAATTAATTAACTAATTCATTACATGATTGTACAGTCTCTGTCTAATAAGTTTTCATCTTGGAAAGCTGCTCCAGTGCAGATCGATTTATTTTTGCTCTACTTATTGTCCACTAGGGGGTGCTGTATATTAGCTTTAATTTCCCTTCAGTGCTTTTGGCCTGTGGCATCTAACCTTTCTCCGTGCAGGGTGATATGTCAGCTGCTGAGCACTATCCATGAGCACATCCACTGCCTTTACAAGCTCTCTGATGCTGTATCCATGCTGGACATGTTGCTGTCACTTGCAAATGCATGCACTATCTCAGACTATGGCAAGTATGAAGCTCCGTTGCATTGCATCCACAAGTCAGTCAAACTGTCAAAGGAGTGATGTGTTGTCTGCATCCAGCCAGTGTCACATGTAACAACCAGAAAGAGCTCTACTAAGCTTGCAGCTCTGCTGGCGTCAGTTTTTTTTTTAAATGTGTGGGTCGTGGGCAGCATCAGCCACGTGGGTGGTGAACACTGGCCCTCAGCTGTCTGAAAGCGTCTCTCTATAGACACGTGCTGACTGCCTGCCCCCTTCTATCCCAGCCAGCTTGTACTCAGATTACCCTTGTTACATAAGCGTGCACTGGTGCGCTGCATTTACAGAGACAACTCTCTCTAGCAGAGGAGCCAGCTGCCTTTAAACACTGGCCACTCCTCTCTCAGAAATCTGTTTTTATTATAATGTGGCCCACCTTTCAGTTAACCAACCAGCAATGAACTATGTAAGAATTTATTAGGTACACAGGTACACAGCCATGATAATCACTGAGTCACAGTTTGCCAGCTGTACAAGTTTGAAACAAAACTGCAAAATTACTAACGCCTAATACAACGTAGCTGTATTTTAATGCTTTTTAATGATCCCAGGGAAATCCACGAATGAGTTATTACATGAACAAAATACTAACAAATCATTTCATCATCATCATATTTTTGATTGTTGTTGCTTTTTTTCCTGCTGTGTCTGCCAGTTCGTCCAGAGTTCACAGACACACTGGCAATCAAGCAGGGTCGTCACCCCATTCTGGAGCGAATAGCTGGACAGCAGCCTGTATCGAACAATAGCTACATCTCCGAGGGCAGCAACTTTGTCATCATCACTGGACCCAACATGAGTGGCAAATCCACCTACCTCAAACAGGTGGCGCTGTGTCAGGTCATGGCTCAGATAGGTCAGTAGCAAACCTCTCGGCCTCACATGACTTTGAAAATCAAAGCCGCAGAGTGCTATGCACTGATTTGACTTGATTTTTGAGTAAAGCTGCCTGCATCATCATTCCAGGCTCTTTTGTCCCTGCCGAGTACGCCTCTTTTCGTGTTGCTGATCAGATTTTCACCAGAATTGGTGTGGATGATGATTTCGAAACAAATTGTTCTACGTTCATGTTGGAAATGAAGGAGGTATGTGTTTTGTTTTTTTCATTTTGTCTTGTTTTGTTTCACATTAGAGTGGTACATGTTCTTTAATTTCATTTATGTTGGACAAACACATTAAATTATCACTGACTGTACAATTCTTCCCCAAAGATCTCTTACATAATCCACAATGTAAGTGACAAGTCCCTGATCATCATAGACGAGTTGGGGCGTGGTACCAGTGCTGAGGAGGGCATTGGCATCTGTTACTCAGTTTGTGAGTTCCTCCTTAGCCTCAAGGTAGAGTATACATGGCAAACATATAGAATAAAGACTGCTGTGAATCCTCTATAGACTGGGCCAGAGTTTGGTGGAATGATTCTTATTCTTCACTAAATCTAAATCATAAACTAACAAACCTGATGTTCATACAACAAATTTGGCACCAAAGTGGCGTTTTATGATGAGTATAACTACTTGTCCAAACTGCACGCTATGTTATTTGAATCTAATGGGGACTTTTTTGGGGACAAATAAAAAAACATCTCTCTGAAACATTCGGGTTAGAGATCGACTGTTTTCCAGAATGTACGCTATTGAATGATGTTTCTGGGCAGGATTGGAACCATAATCAAAGGCAGCTGTGGCTATCAGCATGCACTGTTGCTAAAAAGATGTTGGTGGATAGGTGGCAACCCCCGCACGCTTTCTATTCATCAATGGAATCACTTTGCAATAGAGATTTTATCTGTGGAACACTAGGATACTTCTGCTAGGATGAACGGAGTCAGGCTCAAGGCTAGAATCATGATATAACTTTTTACTCTCATGTTGAGAGAGATTAAGAGATTAAAGGTGCAGGTGTATGCTTTATGTTACTTCTCTTTATCTTTTAATAAAAAAATAGGCAGAGTACATGCCGATGTAATGTGCTGCCACTCCTCTCTCTAAAATGAAAACCAGATAAGTCAGATTCCTACTGTGTGTTTTAATCATTTAATTTGTTATCGTCCGATGTGGTACACATCCTAGGTCAACAGTAAAGTAGGAATAGTGCGTGTTGTCCAGTGATTTAGTCTTCAAGGTGTGTGCTGTTTCTCTGCTGTTTGCAGGCGTTCACCCTGTTTGCCACACACTTTCTTGAGCTGTGCCAGCTGGAGTCTCTTTACCCCAATGTGGAGAACCAGCACATGGAGGTTCAGCACACACGCAGTGGTGACACTGGTGCTGAGAGTGTGGTGTATACATACTTGCTGAATCGAGGACGCTCTGAGGAAAGACACTATGGTAAAGATTTAGTGAAGTCCAAGTGCAATTCTCTTGAAAGTGCTGATGAAAAAAATGATGCAGAGCTTGTTTTTGCTCTTCTAGGTCTGAGAGCAGCAGAAATGACTGCCCTTCCTTCAAGATTAATCCAAGAGGCAAAGATAATTGCCTCCAATGTTAGCCAGCAGCTCTTGGTATGGTTCATAAAGATCAGACTTTACCTCTTTGTTGTCTTTGGTGACTCAGCTTGTTCTGTGTACCTTCATTTACATGCATTGTGTGGAATAGCAGGACAGGCTTTAATTTGCAAGGAACCAATATTAGACCCTGAGGGAGTCAAATGTTGTGCTGTGGCCTCTGATGAAAGATAGTACAAATATTTTTGTGTCCCATAAATAATCCTGGTTTATATCAGAGAAGTGCTGGAGAGAAAGACAAGGCTGTTGTTCTTGCAGGCCAAACATCAGAGTGATCTGGAAACACAGAGGCAGAGAGCTGTGTACCACCTGGCCACTCGCCTCCTGCAGGCTGCTAGGAACTCCAGGCTGGACCCCGACAGCCTGCGTATGTATCTGAAAGGCCTGAGGAAGCAGTATGAGGCAGAGCTGCAGGCAGCATGGCAGCCAGCGTCTATGGACACAGAGGAGGAGTGACTGAGTCAGCCTTACAGCGGGGAGGGGCAGCGAAACACTTAGAAAAATTAAAGATAGGTGTCAGATGACCATTACTGGGCATATTGTGTTTATACAGTGGCTTGATTTTACATTAAATAGATTTCGTTGAAACCCAGTGGTCATGTTTTTTTTTTGTCATCCTCACAATAAAAAAAAACAACAACATAATACCAAAGGTTAATTTTAGAAATTAAATGTATCTTAATGGTAGCAGAATATACGTTTAATCAATGAAGAAACACTGTTCTTACACCTTGGAAGATAAAAAAAAAAAAAACATATAAATGAGAAGTGCAGTTAGCTCACTGAACACCACAAATAAACCGGAAGTCCCCATGGAAATATTAAAGTTTCATGTACTCATGTGTCTACAGGCTTTGGGGAAGTGCAATGACCACTCCCCTGATTGCTCTTGTCTGTCGTAGGATTTGTGAACCGAGGATGTCTCGAAAAGGCGGGGCTATCTCTTACTGTGTCTTATGTAAATGCGGCCCGGCTCGGTGTGCCTCTGGTGACAAAACAAGCGCCCCCCCAGCAACCTGACTATGACCCGCCCCCGCGAACCAGAAACAGCAGATAGACTGACGGATAGCGCAGAGGAAAGCCAGGCTGGAGCTGCCCCGGGAAGTCAGGAGTCTGCCGGAGCCAGCGCAGAGCAACGCCATTTCACCACTAGCTAAGGGAACAGCTAACTGAAGCTACAGGTATGCTGTGAGGAGCCCTTCTCACCCACCATATGTATATTTCTCGTCAGAAAGCTGTTCATCCCGGTCTCAGCGTAGCTAAGATCTTTACCCAGGCCCGGGAACGGCCCTTAGGACTGACACGGAAGAGTGGAGCAGCAGACCGGGTCAGAGATGTTAGGAGAGAGGGAGGCTGGGTCACCAGCGAGGCGAGGGCCGTGGGGGCAGATGTTCACGCCTCCAGACGGGCTGAGGGCTTGTGAAAGAGAGACAAACTTGGACGGCCCCGTTATCGTCTCTGTGGGTCACTTTTGTCGCCGAAGACTTCCTCTGTACTAATAATTGGATTGGCCGGCTCACATTAGTTGGCTAGCTGGTTGTGTGTTAGCTAGCTCATTCATAGTGCCGAGCAGCGGCGACAAGCCTTTTCCTGTTGGATCTATGATAGCGACTACTTATAGCCGTGTTCACGCCATTGTTGAGCCCTCCCCCTGAAAACATTTTTTGCTGGTCATGTTGGTGGGATGAGCTTCCCGTCGACATGTGTCTGTCCTCTTTCGCTTTCGTGATTCGCTTGATCCTAGCGTGTGACTGAGTGGAGCTAGCGGGGCTAACTTAGCCAGGAAGATTAGAGGAGGTCCGGTGTTTCTGCGACTACAGGCTGTATCAACAAGCTGCCTTTTCTCGGTGTACGAACAGCTGTCACTGCGTGTCTTGGTTCAGTAGCCTGTACATGGCCGACGATCAGACATGACCTAGCACGCTGGGACATTTAGTGCTGCACCGTATTGATCTACCCCAGTTGGAGGGTGAAGTGACTCGCTGAACATCACCCTATCTCGCAGACACTTGGTGTTATTTCTTATTTCCGCCACTGAAAATGATTGAGGGCATGACCATAACTCACATTGCGTCCCTGTGACTTGTAGATCCATCTAGCTCAGTTTGCTGAGCTGACCTTAATGCTGAGTGAACTCTGAACTAAAGTACCTTCCGAGAAATTCTTGGAAATCCCTCAAAGGCACTTCAGCACCTCTTTAAGAAAATTTGGCTCAAAGTACACGAAGGTATTCCTCAGCTTCTCCTTTCTCTTGTGGCGTGGTGTCAGTGCTGTCTTGTTGGCAATGCCAATTTCCTTGAGGGCTATCTGTAGATAAGCTCTTATCTAGGTTGTCTTGTTTTACTTGATTCATGTTTCCTTGTTACAGCTAGGAGGAGCACAGTATTTCAGACTGCTAACACTAATTGTTAATGTTTTCCACGACAATCAAATGCAGATTCCCTGCCCTGTACTTTGCTACTTTCAATTTAGTTTATTACCTGAATACTGATAAAGGTGTAGTATCGGTTTGTTATCCCTATAGACTCATCTTCCAGTTGTCTTAGATATCACTCCAGATTATTTTTAATTCCCTGCAATTACCAAAACATTGTGGATAAAAGGCACTGCCATTACACAGTAAAAATTGTTCCTTAATCTGAAAGAGGTTCCTGTATTAATACAAGGGGCTAGAGGGACTGCCAGTGTAACAAGCTGTCAAAGGTGACCCCTACACCTGCTGAAGTCATATATGTGGTTATAAACAAATATTATCATTTGATACCACAGTTTGTATCATGATTGCATTTCCAGGTAGAATGTAGAGTCTTAAGTGTTGAGTGATGCATGGCCTAGTTTTCAAGTACCCTCTGCGCTGCTTTTTGGGCCTGATAATTATCAGGAGTTCCCTCTGTGTCCATGCCAGCCAAATCAGGAGGCCTGGATGGCCAAGTGGCTAGATTCCGGGGAGCTAACAGCCCGAGAGGCCTTTGTCCCCCCGGGCTCATTTTGATGCTGGGACAAGACGCAGGCTGCATAAGGAAACTCACACACCTTACACTGAGGTCTGGGACTGAAAGAAAGCTAGCAGGTTTCACACTGTTACTCTGCTCACTCCACCCATACTTTATATGCCAAGAGGTGATGTTGCTTTAAGAGTTGTTTCACAGCTTCATTTGGTTTGATGGGAGTTTCCTGGAACATACAGGGATTGTCAGAATTTCCTGAATTGTTTGCCACTGAAAGCTGCAATTGAACCATATCACTCAGTTAATTCATCTATCTAGTACATACTGTACTATAGCTTTGTGTCTTTGGTCCTATTTTTTAAAACATGCAAAGTGGCCTAGATGGATTAT